>NW_028145198.1:1153353-1295691 GCF_050947405.1 Trichoderma evansii | reverse complement strand
ATACTAATAAAAAACGAAAAACGAAAACGAAATTAGTTTCGTTACTAAGAAATTCGTTTTTAGTAACGAAATTAGTAACGAATTTACAACCCTGACTGATAGTACTAGGTTGTAGTATAAGGATGTTTAGCGACAAGCATTGGGCAATAAAAAAGCGAGATCGAAATCAGTTTGGGCAATGCAATTGTCTGATCTACCATTATTCGTGGCTATCCTACCTGACCGCAGTCCTTGCACTAGCGTTGCGGTTGGAATAGAATCTAGACCTACTGCGGTGGTGTGTACCACCATAACGAGTATGTTATGTGTCAATTAGCAAATAATTGGCGAATCGGAATTCACCAGTAATTTTTATCTACCGTTTGAAACTGCCGTACTCGATCTCATGGTCTGAGACTTCTAAAAGCATCATACCTGTTGAAGTGCAATGTTCTTGCCATCTGTACCAAATCTAAAACGTCACATAGAGTGTTCCGAGCCATCTATTGACTTCAGTTCATGAGTAATCTGGCAAGGTATTAGCCGTGTATTGGAAGTGATTTCTCGTTATAGCTATTCGCTACTTTTACATATTAATATATATACATATCTTATATCTTCCATTGACTGCACTACCATCCAAACTTAACCAGATGATATTCCTAGATAAGTCTACCGCATCATTTGCGGATCATAGGCATCTAAAACTGTTAAAATGCAACCAGTCTGGTCCAAAATAGCCTAATAAGTGATTTGTACTTTTAGTGGAATAGGACGCCTATAATTGGAGCGCTTCTCAGATCTGTTTAGCCGATTTTCAAGCCGTTCCGGCTCCCGAAAATATGTAACCTGGAAATTTACTCTTAGATTTACACTGCGAGTCTTTTGTGAAGGCAGCTCGCACCATGGGGTGATTAGGTCAGCGATTCGTTGCAGATGTGAAGTAAATCTCCAGTTTATACAGAACACTTCGACTATTGATAAAGCTATGGAATTCCAGTAGAACGGAATTTCTATACGAAAAAGCTATAAGCGGTCCAATGAGAACATCAGCTCTTGAGCAATAGAAGCCGTATAAGTTCATTACATACGTGGTAAATAGAATGCTGGGCTTAGGCTAAGTATATATATGAGGCCGAGGATCCGCCAAGTGATCACTTCTTCTAGATGCTCTGTACGCCCACAATCATCTGGCTTCTAAAGATTATACTAGAAGAAAGTCCTACGATGATTCCTTCAATGAAGAAGTGCGGTCGCAAGTTATGGGCTGGCCTGGCATTGCTGGCCCTGCCTGCAATTGCAAGCGCATCATGCGCGCTTCCCAGCACCTACAAATGGACTTCGACTGGCCCGCTGGCAAACCCCAAGTCGGGCTGGGTTTCACTTAAAGATTTCAGTCATGTTCCATACAATGGCCAACATCTAGTCTATTCTTCGACCGTGAACTCGGCAGGTTCCTATGGCTCGATGAATTTTGGTCTCTTCTCAAACTGGACCAACCTCAACACATCCAGCCAAAATACAATGAACCTTGGCACAGTAGCGCCAACTCTCTTCTATTTCTCTCCCAAAAAGATCTGGGTTCTTGCATATGAATGGGCTGCAACTCCATTTGCGTATGTCACGTCGACCGACCCTACCAATGCAAATGGCTGGTCGGCTTCACAGCCGCTCTTCAACGGAAGCATATCTCCCTCTAGCCCGATCGACCCAGCACTCATTAGCGATGGCACCAACATGTACCTTTTCTTTGCAGGAGATAATGGTAGCATCTACCGGTCCAGTATGCCCATTGGCCAGTTCCCATCCAGCTTCGGTACATCGTACACAACGGTCATGAGTGCCGCAACCGACGACCTATTTGAAGCGATACAGGTATACACTGTCTCAGGCCAGAACCAATATCTTATGATTGTTGAATGTATTGGATCCGTTGGACGGTATTTCCGCTCATTTACAGCCACATCTCTGAGTGGTACATGGACGCCGCAAGCCGCAACCGAGAGCAATCCCTTTGCGGGCCATGCTAACAGCGGAGCTACTTGGACTAACGATATCAGCTCTGGAGATATTATTCGCAGCACAAACGACGAGACGATGACCATTGACCCCTGCAACCTGCAGCTGCTATATCAAGGCATGGCCGTTGGTTCCACTGGAGACTACAACTCTCTGCCATGGCGACCCGCCGTCTTGACTCTAACCAACCCCGGCTCTAGCACGAGCAGCGGCAACGGCACTGGAAGCAGCGGCTCAGGCGGCAGCGGATCTGGTCAAGCATCGCAGTATGCTCAGTGTGGTGGTTTGGGCTATGCCGGACCCACGGTTTGCCAGGCACGTAACCCCAATCCAAATTTCTTGATAATGGCATTGCTAACATGAGATCAGAGCCCCTACACATGCACGTTTGTCAACGAGTACTACTCTCAGTGTCTGTAGGTGGATAACAGATTATGGAGGTGAGAAACAGATAGTAAAATATGAGAATTATTTTGCTCTTTCATAACAGTCTGCAATGTGAATTACACCACGATGAGCATCAGTCCGTTCTAAAGGTTAGTGAGATGATTGCTTAGTATCTTCATTGAGAGTCAACTCAGCAGAACTCTTTGATATCTAAAAAGGTAAAACTAAGAGTACTCAAGAAATCTTCGACTGGTCTTATCACTAGAGTGGTGTAAATGGGTAGGTAGGCACCCTTGGTGTCGCATCAATCGTTCTACGCCCAAGGCTCTCTACCTTAAGAATATAAAATGCCTGTACTTTGCTATAGATACTCTACTATATCTTAAAAAAAAAAAAAAAAAATAGGTAATTCCACTGTCTATCAATCTGCTTTGCTTAATCAGTAGTCTACTGGAGACACGTCTCGCAATAGAACTATACTATCGTGAACCATTGCAAGTCAACTCCACGAGCCTTTAATGCTTCCGGCAATAACCTTGGATCAGAGTTCATTATTTCTCCCGTTACCTTGTTCTTGAAAAATTCAAGAGCAATCGGATCATCTCCAGTTAAAGGCCTCCCCAAATCTTCGAGTGAGACCCTTTCCCATTCAGGATGCTCTTCCAACCTGGGATCCGACACCGCCAGCTCTCTTGTTTCTTTGTTGTAATATCTATGCTCTATTCTAAAATCTTGATCTGGGTGATCGAATATTTGAACTCTCCAAGGATTTTTTAAATTTCCTAGAAGTGCTTGGCCGTCGTTTAACCCGTAAACAAACGATGACCCCACAAGTCGAAAATCTCCACTGTCGGTTTCGCGAAGGACAACAGGTGAGTTGCAACCAGGAATTACACATACTATATCACCTAGAAAATAATTAGTACACGAATAGTTAAAACTGATACTATCCATCATTAATAGCGATTCAGAGCTTTGGCTTCGCTCACCTGGCTTACACCCTCTTGGACCGAGGCCAATGTACCCCTCTTCAGTCTCCATGTAGGCTCTTCTACCGCATCTTCCAGAAACCATATCATCAAGATAGTGACTCGAGTTGAGGATCTCTAAAGGTTCTGTCGATCCAGAGAGTATATATCTTTTACAATATGCTCTCCACCCCGCCAACGTGGGCCACCCTTTGTCTGTTGGGTTACGCTCCCTCAAGTCATTCTGCAAGAGTGTTTTAGCAAAGGCATCTAGAAGCGGCTCTCCAGTAACATAAGTTCCTGTATAGATATTTTCTGGCTCCCACAAACGTATAGCAAATAAGATAGCTTGCGGATGTAAAATAGCATATATCCCCACTTTCTTTACGGTCGCGCAGCGCAAACCCCTTACTCGAAATTTGGTGGAGTCTACAAATTGATAATCAAGCCGCGAGTTTCCTGTCGTGAATTGCAAAAGTCCCGAGTAATACGCGTGTCGTTTGCTAGACTTCAGGTCCGGTACCCAGCTTGGTACACTGTCAAAGTCTGATGTGCGATCTATAACATCGCAGCCAAAAATTTCCCACCTCTCAAGTAATTTTGTATCGGCAATAAAAGCATCGGCGTATGTCTTTGCAACTGGCTGCGTGTAATCTGGACGGGTCGCCGTAACAAAGGCTGGAGGCACCATTGCCATCAAACCGTACACTTTGTCATGTCCGTTGGAACACTCCCGGTGTGCAAAGCGGCGAAATAAGTCACTCAAAGGTCGGCCTTTGCCATTCAAAGTAGAACTAGTAACTTTTGAGAGAGAGAGACGCTCGTCTCCATGATTCGGCTTATCCTTCAGACATTCTGTAGCACGGCGGAAAAGAGACCATAATAATATTGCGTTACCGACTTGAATGATGGCTAAGCGGTTTGCCAGATGAATTTCTTGAGCCGTCCATACGCGAGTAAACCATCCTCTTAAAATGAGACATTCGATTGCATTCCATTGAGCATCGCTGTACGGAAGACTACAGTCAATATCGTACCACATTGGCTCTTCAGCTCCAGGAGATGTTAACCGATAAGCATCCAGCGTCGTTTCAACTTGAGCACCCAAATATGCTAGCGTTGAGATAGCAAGGTCGCTATCATCTTCGGCTGGCCCAAGCCAAACAACAACTCGCGCTGCCAAGGAATATATGTCGGCCATGCGGACCACTTGTGCGGCTTTCTCTGCATTGTCATTTTGGTTGATGCAAATAGCGTCGATCCAAAGAGTACGAGGTTTGGAAGTATAACGTAGGTGTCGTAGAGCAGACTCGAGATTTTTACCAATAGAGAAGGTGGCTACACTGGCGTCACCGATTGAAGAGGGCTTAACAAATGCGGTGCCGGGGTTGTTTGGTGTTCCCCACTGGTATGAAAGAGCCTCAAAAACAGTATCTTGCTCCCAAAATGTGCTTTCAGGAGGCAGTTCATACAGAGCACGATCTATGTTAGCATCGGGATGTTCCCACGTGGTCACAAAATCACCATCGCCGGATCCATCAGATTCACTATCTTGTGGGGATTTGTTATCATCTTCCGTTTCATCGTCATCGTCATCATTCTCCTGTTCACTTTCATCCTCATCAGTGGGATCGTTGCAGAATAGATACCGACCCTCAGGGGTTTCAAAAACTTCCCACCCCTTGGGCAATGTGCTCTGGAGTTGTGTTCGAGACAAGCGTGTTGTTTTTGACTCGTCTTTACGTGCAGTCAACGATTGGTGGAATATTGTTAGTGAAATATCATCACGATATTGCTGAGCGGGGTGTAGCTGGATAAGGCGTATTTCAGAATCTCGTAGTGGGTGATAATGATATGTACTAAGTTCTGCAGGCATGTTGGAATGTTCTTATTTTTTAAACCTTGGGTAAATAGGTGGATAATGTCTCGAATGAATAGGATATCCTTGCCGACTATTAGAATTACACCATTTCCAGCCAGCAGATAATGCACACCTAGTTCCGCTTCTGCAATAGAAATCTCGTAAATACCGGTTCTAGACCTCTCCGTGCACTCTTGGACGTAGGAGATTGGCTTGAATAAAGACGACAAGCGCGCTTGGAAGCTGGCGATGCGGGGTATTGCAATATACATGCATTAGAAAGTCTGAAAATAGTAGGATTAAGTACCTGCAACTTACTATTAGTACCTATGTGCAATGGCATTAATGGAGGATTCGTACTAGCACATGTGCGCATAAGTAGCGAGATTAGGAAGGTACTTGATGCAGTGTTTAGTCGAGTAGCTGTATATCTGTAAAATGAAACAAGAGCTATTTTTGTCAACATACCGCTCTATTCTATTGAAAACATGCAACTAGGACTCAATCAACAGTGGAACTTGATGGTCAATCATCGGTTAACAATCGCTTTATCATATCTGCATTTATAACTATTGCATTGGCGATAAAAATGTTTCGCATGTGGATAAGTGGCCACTCACCAAAGTCAATCATTCGAGACAAATAGACAAACAATTTATTGCGAATAGAACATTCGCCTATCTTCTGAAATGCTACTAATGCCGGCAAATTTCCGCCGCTTTTGGTGTTTTTACCCCTGCTTCTCAAATCCTTTCTCCCCACTTGCGTGTTTGTGGTTGGATATCTGCCATGTGAAGTTGTATGTCTTCATTTTCCCTTACAGTTATTGGGCCTCTTTACAGCGTTTTTCTCATATTTGAGCCCGATTTGGATTTGCAGCCGAGATGTAACCCTAAACTATTTCGCCTCAAAATGTTTTATCTTTCTATAGATGGCCAACTCGAATGAATCTTCAACGCACCATACACATTCCTACAGGGACGAGCCTGATATCTGCTCTAGATTGTTTACATCCTTCGACATGGCCGACACCGTCTCCAAAGATGATTCTGTTGAGATCACAGCTACTCCTAAACAACAATTGTCAATGGAGTCTAAGAAGGGCCAATCCGGTCCGCATGTTGCACACAGTCGCATTGTGCTGATCCCTCATCCTTCTGATGACCCCAGAGATCCCCTGGTATGTAGACATGCTTTATTTTTATATAGTTGCCTGTGAACGTCACTCCTCTATATATGCAGCGGCGATTCTCTTCAGCCATACTTACTTACATATTAACCTGACTTGATATCCAATGTAGAATTGGACGTTATTCAGAAAAGGCAGAGTGCTCGCTGCCCTCTGTCTAGCCTGCTTCTGCGGCTTCACAAGCGCACTCGCATCACAGCTTGAGATTGGCCCGCTCTCGACTCTCTATCATCAGGCCCCGACGGCCATTGCCTACCAGAATTCATCAGCCAATGCTGGTATGGTAATTGGCGGCATATTCTTCTACGTGCTATCTTTCATCTTCGGCCGTCCTTCAATCTTTTTCTGGTCGCTCCTCGGCCTCATGGGCTCGGACTTGTGGTCGTCTTACATGACAAAGGCCGGCCAATTCGACATCTTTATAGTATCGCGCGGCTTTGCTGGCTTCTTCGGCACCGCTGTGGGCGTCCTTGGCCCGCGCATGCTCATTGATATGTTCTTCCTTCACCAGCGTGGCCGCGCATTCACCATTTTTCACTTCTTCTTCGACTTTGGCACCGCGGCAGGCCCCTCGCTTTGCTCTTTTGTCGTACAGGGTGCGGGCAATGTGCAGTGGGCTTTTTGGTTCATCGCCATCGTCACAGGCTTCGCGGCCCTCCTCATCTTCCTATTTGTCGAGGACACAACTTGGGACCGCACTCCCGGGGCGATTAATAAACCCCTACCGGAAGGCTTCATGGCCAACCGCATCGCCACTTTCTTGCCAGGCACCCGTATCGTCCGTCGTAAATCCGTCGGCGAGTTGGTCCGGATTGCCAGTGTACCCTTTAAGATCGCCGCGACACCTGTCAGCTTGATGCTTGGTATATTTACTCTATTCAGCTTTGGCTTCTCAGTCGCAATGAACTCCCTTACTCCTGTGTGGCTACAGAAGCCTGTCAAGGCTGGCGGATATGGCTTTACTCCCATTCAAAACGCACTCTGTAAGCGGCCTACCTATGTTATTTATTATCTCCATGAAGGGCTTGCTAGTTGCTAACCTTTCCTCTTTTCTAATCATAGTCCAATTTTCACATTGGACCGGCGTAGTTCTCGCATTTGTCTACGGCCAGGCCCTTGCAGACCGCTTGCCGTTATGGCTTGCCTCACGCTTTAACAACGGGACTTGGAAGCCAGAATATCGTTTGCACGCTCTGTGGTTTCCTGCACTTGTGTGTAATTGCATAGGCATTGGTCTTTTTGGTTATGCTTTGCAGTATCATACGTCGTGGGGCGTCCTAGCCTTCGGATCCATCCTAGTCATCTATGCTTCGATGTGCATTACACCCATCACTGTTAATTACTTATCCGAGTGCTTCACTAATAATGTCGAGGAGGCGGCTATCGTTCTCAACACATTTCGTATTGCATTTGGTCTATCTGTTGCCTTTTACATCACTCCTTGGGTCGATGCCATGGGCGTCGGATGGACCTACGGCCTAATGGCTTTCATCATGATCTTCAGTTGGCTTTTCGTCTTGGCACTCATGTGGAAGGGCCATCAAATTCGACAAATTGACCCATTCGGCCTCATTTCAACTGAGGAGGGTAAACACGTCCTTATCGACGAAGAGTCAGCATAGGACGAAACGTGGGCAATATTTGATGCGTCTATGTAAGGGTTGTTATTGGGCAAAGCGGCCTTTTACAAGGCTCATAAATAGATTAGTCATGGAAAAAGGGAAATAGCACCTTTTATTCATTTACTTAGGGCTATCCCCCGTGCTCAAAATATAGAATTCCAGCATATATCTTAAAGCCAGATTCTGCCTTTACTCTTCTCTAACTGTCAATATGCTTTCTAATGTTCTCAAGTAGCAGATAGGTCATCACACTTTTAATAGTACTGGAAGCAGTAAAGCCAGTAAAACTATACCCCTCGTCTTTCTTTTTAGCTATTTTAACCAAAATGCTGTCATGGCAGACTCAGACGGTCCGTTCTTCGGATACAGCGTAGAATTAGAGACTTCAACCACCCACAGCTCCCATGCGCGTTTTGCCGTCGTAGCCACAGACGCAGTGCGCCCCCGAACTTCATCATCGTTTAACAAGCGCAAGTTTTGCATAGAACCCCCAGCGGCTGCAATCAGCCCCACGGCGGCGGTTTGGATGGCGGCGTTCTTCTGTGTATAGATGGCATAGAAGACGGCGAGCTCGATAGACTTGGCCGCAACAGTGTAGCCGTGGCCACGCATCAGAGTGACTTTATTGTCCCCGTCAAAGCGCTTGGCTAAGGCTTCGCCCATGTACGTATTGCGCACCAGCAGATCCGGCACATTGGGTGCGACAACGTCGTTGGCCGAGTCGTGGACCGGCACGCCATCGGGATTCAGAAAGCCGGCCATGTGGTAGCACGGTTTAAGTGGCACGCCGGAGATGGTGAAGGGAATCACCGACTCAGCATGGCTGTGCACTACGGCGTTGACATCTGGGAAGCGGCGATAGATCTCAGAGTGAATGTAGCGCTCAATGTAACCTTGCGCCGAATTGGGGTTGGTCGGCTCTCCGTCTGATACGCGATATTCGATTAGGTCTGTCTCGGTAGCGATCAGTGCCGGCGCGATGCTTCGTGCCATGAGAAAGAGAGACGGGTTTATGGGATGGCGAAACGACAGATGGCCGTATGCATCAAGCACATTGTGGAAGTGCAAGATGTGGCTTCCGTGTATAGATTTGTTGTAATGAGCCTGAAGCAGCTTGGTGTCGTCCATGGTTGTCTTGTCTTTTAAGCGAATAAGCTGAGAGTTTCGGTTTAACAGAATTCACCAACATCTACCGCAGATTGGGTTGTGAGTCCGGCACAGGCAATCAAGCTATACAGATGCGGAGTATTAGCAGTGCTGAGGTAATTAAAGCCTCATATGAGGAAACAGACTCCCAAATATTAGTAAAATGTGTGAACCCCACCGAACCCCGGATTGGTAGTCAGATAACTATTGACTGTTATAATTTTTCCATCATTTATTTCTTTCGCATTATCTTAGAATACAGATATCTATAGCTTGAATCCAGTGGCTGTTCTTGCTAACCTATACAACTGACCCTCTTTTACAAACATGTAAGTAGCCGTTTACTTCAGTGAGATTTCTATCGAATCCTGTTAAATTTCTTGGCTTTAAATTTGAAATCAGTACGGTCTTAGAAGTTGTTATTGCTGTGACTTCCAAGTTTCGTAAATCCGAAGGAGATATCACTTTAGTTATAGGTTGAGCGGGGGAGGGGCATAAGCCAGCTATATAACTTCTCCACCTTTAAATTGGCGAGCTAGGCAATCTTGGAGAAACATTCCGTTTCCAGATCTGAATATAATAGCCCTGTATGGCAGTGGAGATATAGAACTTGGCATGGATAGCTAAAAGAAAAGCTATGCTAGAAAGCATTAGCCCCATGGCTTGCTTGGCTGCTCACTTGGAAGGATACTGGAAGTAGTATCAAGCTATATGCGATTAGTCAAAGCCCAGTGATGTAAGATACTCGGAATCATAGGTATATACTTGGCATAGATATAAAATTCCCATATCTATTATCCCCCTCCACAATCATGATAACGACTCTTCATCAAAAACATGTTTCGATCCAAAGCCAATACAGCTCCCGCGCCGTGTGTGGGGCCGTGCCAAAGCTCGGCCCCGGGCCGGAACCAGTGCAATGACTAAAAACTTGGCATTACGGGGAGGGGTTGGTTGACTAATTAGCAGCAAATGAGTAATTTGGAGTCTCTATGCATTTCTGACAAGTACGGTACGCGCACGCGCACTCGCAGATTCCATGTTGTCAGCCCGGCTTGGGTGAAGTTTAGAGTCTCCAAAGATGACGCCATTGTTGCCCGCTGTTAGGCGGCATTGCGGCATTGCGGCATTACGGCATTACAAGAGCAAAAATGCACGTGTAAGTATACACATGTTCAGCATTCATCAAGTCAGCCGCGAATTGAATAAAAAAAATTTCAAACAATATTAAAAGAAAATCAATATTTAGATAAAAATAAATCAATCAATTGATCGATACCCCCCCAAAGGAGGAATCCTGGCGAGGCCAAGAAAAGAAGTTTCCCAAAAAAAAGGCGAGGAGAAAACATTCATCACCCCGCACAAAACCGCCCGCCCGCAAGTAGCAATAGCCAATTCTTGCTTTATAAGCCGCACCATCAAAACGGCAAACCCGCGGATACATACCGAATTAGTGGGAACAAGAGAGGCAGATTTATCAGCGATTCCCCTGTCTCTATCCGTTAATCTTTATATTGTTGTAGTGTTGTGAATAAATATTGGAGGAATCATGTCTTGCGCCATTCGTTGCTTCATCATCGTCATTCTCACATCTCATATCATATAATACGCATCCTCCTTCAACTTTACCTTAATTTAACTATACCGTTATCTTCTCCCTTCTTACCCACGCACCAAATCTCAACTCATCCAACTTATATATCTCATCTCATATACCCTCACTCAAAACCCCTTCAATCTCACAAACAAACAAAGTAAACCAACACAATGGCCCCTCCCCCCTTCTTCGCAGTCATCTCCGGCGTAGGCTCCGGCACAGGTGCCGCCATCGCCCGCCGCTTCGCCAAATCCTACGCCGTCGTCCTCCTCTCCCGTAAGCCCTCCAGCTACGAGTCCATCGTCGCCGACATCAAGGCCAGCGGCGGCACTGCCATTGGCATTACCGCCGATGCTACCGACCCAGCTGCCACCGATGCCGCCTTCGCCCAAATCGCAAAGGAGCTGCCCGGATCGAAGCTCGCCGCGGCCGTGTACAACGGCGGCAGCGGAATGGCCCGGAAGCCGTTTTTGGAGCTGACTCTGGAGAATCTGGATGTCAGTCTTCAGGGCGCTGCGTAAGTTCAATCGCCTCCATGCAATTAAAGTCATATGTACTGACAAACCACCAACAGCAAGGGTCTCTTCATCTTTGCTCAAAAGACTCTCCCTCTCCTCACCGAGGCCGTCGACTCCTCTCCCAACCCCCCTTCTCTCCTCGTCACCGGCGCTACCGCCTCTGTCCGTGGTTCTGCATTGTTCGCCACATTCGCTGCTGGTAAATTTGCCCAGCGTGCCCTCACTCAGTCTCTAGCCCGCGAGTATGGCCCCAAGGGCGTGCATGTGGCTCTGGCCGTCATTGATGGCGGCATCGATACCCCCTGGGGCAAGGAAAGAGTGCACAACAACGGTGTAGAAGATGGCAAGATTAGCCCTGATGCTGTAAGTTGTTTTAGGAATCTCTCAGTTTGTTTCTAGTGGTCAACTAACAAGTGTAATATAGATTGCCGAGAGCTACTGGCACTTACACTCACAGCACAGATCAGCCTTCACTCAAGAGCTGGATATCCGCCCATTTGTAGAGAAATTTTAAGAAGCTATAGCGTTTGTGATATAATTAATAATACACGTAAAATTGAAACAATAATTCTTTTATACAACTTATTTTACAGGCTGTGTGTGTCCCAAGTTGGCCGTCAATCCCTAATGAAAGAGCGTTTTCCCTCGGCGCGCTGTAAGAGCTAAGCGCCGTCATAATTCATGAATCATTGTCCAAAATCCACAATAATACAATCAAACTGCAGCGGTATCAAATCGTGATAGAAAAAAGGAGACGCAAGAAAGAAGTAAAAAGAGCGAAAAAGCAAGCCCTTGCAGCGGCGTTGCTATATCAGATCTCGCTTTCCACATCTGGCGTACGCCCATTCAACGACCCCATCTTCTTGACTTTACGGACCGCATACTTGGCTTCATCTTTGGCAAACCGCGCATTGCGCATGGGGAGCCACTGCATCAGCCCACGTTGCTTACGGTGCAAATCCCGGCTCTTCTCTTTGTAATTCTTGTACGCCCTGATGGGATTCTTGCTCCCGGTGCTGGCGCTACTCTTTCGTGAAGTGTTAGTCCCTGCTGATTCCAAGGAGTGGTGGTCATCGCTACCTTCAGATGGTGCGGAGCCGTAAGTGGGATCTGTTTCTGTCCTTCGCATTCCGATAGCTTGATCCTCATCATCATCGTCATCGTTCTCATCCGTGTCTATCTCAAAGTGCTCGTGCCCTTCAGTATCCGCGCTGGACATGTGCTGGTTCATCAAATTTTGCGGGTCTTGGCCAAATGCTCCAGTCCAATCAGTACCATCTTTTGCAAGCCAGCGATCTTTTTCTTTCTCGTCAGCATGAGCAAGCACATCTCGGCCTTGCGTTAAAGATTCATCATGCAGCTTCTGTACAATTTCAGGAATCTCAGGCTGGACTTCCTGTTGTCGTACGCCCTCCGCATAACATGCTTCCCAAGTTTCAATCGTTTCGCGAGAGTCGCTGTCGCTAACAAACCTGATATGATCCATGTCAGTACCAGCAGAAAAGCGACCGCTGAATCGAACACGTCCAATCTCTTTAATGTCCAAATCAGGGATAGAAGCAAAATTCTGTTCGGTGATGTAGTTTTGAGATAGCCGCACGGCATTGTTGCATTTGAAAAGAGGAATATCAAATTCTTTCTCCTGGTTGTCGACCAGCTCGAGCAACCACAATGCGGCAAACGCATCTGGCCCTCTTTTACCGGCCGGGTGAAATTCAATGAAAACTGGTGCTTTATATCTGAATCGTACTGGTAGTCGAAGCTTCTTTTCGTCTTCAGAAACGCCAATGTTGAATATCATGCTACCTTCTTCACGAACAGAGTGATCCTTCTTCACATTGGCAGTAGAGCCTCCGGTACGAAGTCGGAGCCGAACGTGGCTGGCTGGCGCATAATTAGAAGCTACGATTGTGTCGGAAGTAAATTCAAATGATCCTATGTCCCAACCCAGCTGTGGAGGCGGTAGCTTGAGCTCAACAGACCGGAAGAGAAGAGAGATACGGATACGGCCGAAGCCGATACCGCCATCAAGAGGATACCATCGTGTTACCTCGCTATTGGTTTGCATGATATCGGATAGCTTGAGGGGAACCACTCCGATTATTGGATCGTGCTCTCTATTACGGGAGTCTCGAACAGCAACGGTAACAATGCAAGAGCGCCAATCTCGGATAAACTTTTCGGTGCCTGCATTGAAGATTGGCTGTGACGACACTACTTTGGTTCGTGTCTTGTAAACCAAATCATCATTGACGAGTATGGTGCAGTAGGAGCTTGGCAATTTCTTGCCTTGCTCTTCCTTGACTTCACCGGCTTCTGGCCTTGCAGGCTCATACTCTCTGCCTTTGCGGTTCCCGTTTGAGCCTTTGACATTAGCTAGCTCCAAGCCGACGATCTGGTGAACAACAATGCTGAGGATACCTGATGGCCAAAGAGGATCAGGTGGAGTGTGAACCGCAGCATCTTCCTCCTCGTTTTGGATGGTGCCCCAGTCGTCATGAAACTCGGGCCTATCACCAAGCTCTTTTACCACGTTAACATTGTGGCCATCAGTGCGAAGCGCTTTACGGAACTGCGTCTTTCCGAAAAATCCAACTTCCCAATGGAGTTCACCAGGCATGATAGTGTCGGGTTTGAGGCCGCTCAGTGTAGACACGTGCTGGAACATCTTTCCGGGGTGTTGGATGAGCTCCTGGATACTTAGCTCAATTTTACCAACCTCGTCGTCGGCAGATGATCGGTCACTATCCCAAAGCTCCACTGATAGCTGCTCGTCAGCTTTAATGAGGTCACTGGTAACCAGCAAGCCGCAGGTCTCTTCGAAGACAGGATTGAGGTTATCTTGGATAACTCGGGTGCAGAATTGGGGCTTCCCAAACTTGCTCCAGCTAATAGTGATGTACGGATCGGAACCACCACCTTTGCTGCCACGCTGGTCTTGTTTGCTGAGGCCAGTAGCTTTGTGGATCCTGATGAAAATGACGCCAAATGCTTCTGTTTCCTTCTTGATGTCGTCTCCTTGCAGCATCTTGCTCATATCCAGAGTCAAGCTCTTGGGAGCAACGTACATGGAGGCTGTAGCCTTGATAGCCCAATTTACAAAATTAGAGATGAGAGGCAAATTCAAAATATTAACACCTCTTTGAAGCATTGGAGTACAGCCGGCTTGCACTTTAGGAATACCCATCAACGTTACTGTCATTGTCTTCAGGAATGGGGGCTCAGGGCTAAGCTGAAATCGTATACGTGCGGTACAAACGAGGCCAATTAGTTCAACCCATATTGGAAGAGGGACTCCGAAAAGGCCTTTGACTCCGAGGTAAAACACAAGCTGCATGCCCATGTTGCGAGCTTTAGAGGCGATATCAGCTCCTGAAGGTTTGGCATGGTACCCAATCGAGACTTCCATGTTGTAAAATGCTCCAGCTTGAGAGACAGCGGCGAGTTCGTCTTCGTCCATACTCTTTTCGTTTTCCTTGTATATTTCGTCTTTGATATCTTGAACATGAGAATCCGGGAGGGCTCTCATATTGAGGATTCGAATGGGATTGTTCCCCTGAGAAATATCGGCAACCCGCACGTGCTCAATAACACCAGGGACAGATGCTGCCATGACATCTTCTATGCTGTCTAGAGTTTAGCCACAGCCTTTTGCTAAAGAAACTGGGAGTTTTTACTCACGTATCTGCAACACCAGCGAACATTTCAGGATTAATCATGCCCCAAAAAACGCCAATTGCAGTATTCATCCACTCAACAGACTCCGGAATCAGGTTGATGGTGGCAGTTTCGCCACGCTCTTGCTCACTAGACCACTCCAAGTCTCGTCCTTTTCGGATCACATCTTGCACCCACAAGTGGACGCCAGAAGTGACGCAGATGGCCAGGGGGATTAGACCAAGAAGCCGACCACCAAACAATCTTCCAAAGAAGACGATACCCATGAAAATTCCGGCACACAAGAGATTTGACCGCATCTCAAGCGCAGTAAACATTGGCTCGTAGCTAACCGATGGGGTCTTGTAAAACAAGACGGACGTCTTTTCACTGCGAATAGGCACGTCGGATGTTGACCCCTCTTGGATTGGGTCGGGAGGTGCAGTCACATCTTGAGCATAACGGTACTCTTCTCCGGATTGCTGGGATGAAGTAGCTATTGTGGCATGTTTACCCAGATTCCCATTGGGAACAGACATCTGTCTACATGTTAATTATAATACGGGCTTAAAAGGCGTGAAGCTGGCTTAGTAAATCATACTTGCGGGTTTTCCACTGCTTCTGTGAAGTCCATATCGGCATCGCGGATCTCAACATCTTTCCCCGTGACTGGATCGCGCACTTTACGAGACCCTTTTTTCTCGAGAAGCTCATTGCGGTGAATCTTGACATCTGGGTTGCGTTTATTGCGCCTTAGCTCAGCGTCAATCTCAGCATCTCGCTGCTTTTTTTCTGCATCAAGGCGTTGCATAAACTCCTGGATATTGGGCACACGGTTGGTTGCACTATAGTGCTGCCCAGAGGGCATCGCATGATCGCCAACATTCATGGCGCCAACATGCAGTGTTTGTCTTTGTGTGAGAGTATAAGCGGCAACAACCACTATTCACTCATTCAAGCAATTTTTGAGGAGTAAAGGAAGAGGTGCTTGTTGATAAATACCAAGCTAGGTAAGATCTAGTTATGATGGCGACGAGCAAAGCCAAAGTTTCGGCTCCTCTCTGATAGCAGGGCCAACCACCAGGCAAGGTCAAATGCCAACGCGGGGAACAGCTTTGGCAAGAGCCTTAAGTCAAGAGCAGTGAATAACGGACGAAACTCAATTTCAATCGCTTCCATCCTACCGACTATATTGTGTAGCCGGCCGTGCCGTGGCAAACACTGACACAAGCTGTCAGAGCGCAAACCGGATCTGCGAATCATATTCGATGACGTGTAGTGATGCTAGCCAGCCTGCTTAGACTAGCTAGGGAAGCACATCAATCGAATTGGTGGGGATCTAGCTTCCACCTCGAAGCTGCAGGTAAGGTGTTGTAATTGAGCATTCTCCTTCGATTTGAGGCTGAGGAATCTCTTGGCCATGGTATGTTGCTGCATTTGCGCTCTTTCGTCATACTGGCGATTGAGGCTGCAGCATTTGAGGCGCGCGGGCCATCTCAATCGCTACAGATAAGCATGAGTGCGATCTGGTTACTTGCACGCTGTAAGACGCCTCATCCGTGGTTTTGCACTTGTTCTCCCAGCCGGCATGCCGCCAGTCCTAGCAGCAGCGGGAAAAAAACATGTTAGCTATCGATGATATATTCGGTCTCGGATGAAGCCACTTAGTAGCACGCGCGATGAAAAATCATGCCATCAACCAGCTCCCAACGCGACGATCGCCGAGCCTGGAGATCTTGGAAATGAGCTCGCCAGGAAACGATCGTCTCCAGATTGCGTAGATGGCGCAGATGCCAGCAAGTGGGGGCAGGGAGAAACGAAACAAGAAGCCTGCTTTGCTAACATTGGAGCTAAGCCACAATGAACGAATGCGTGGAGCTCACCTGGGAGTGGGACTTTCAGCTGTCAAAAGCCCCCTGTTATGCGCTGTGGCGTGGCTAGGTTGGCTAGCAGGCTGGAGGCATGTCGGCTTTAATGCTTTTTCCTCCTTTCTTTCTCCGCGTCTGCTTTTATCCTTTGGATGCAACCAACAGGACGCATAAAAATAGTGAATAGAGCGCTGAAGAATGACTGCTGGAACCTTTGATCCGTGGCCTTGGATAGGATGGAAATTAATTCGGTAGCGGATTCGCCAGTAGGGGCTAGCCTAGCGCAGGATTAAGCATTTAACCGCTCAGCTGGCAGGCCCTGCGTGCGATGATCGCGATAAACGTGATGCCAAGACATTCGTAATAAAGTGCTCAGCACCTTGAACCAGCACCGAATGCATGGTATTTGCGACGAGGTGTCAGACGCACATTGTGCACTGTGCAGCATAATGATAAACAGGGGGTGGACAAGGGGATTTCGACTTCACTGAAGCTCATTTCGCAAGCCCCTTCAGCTACAGCCCCGGCTACAGCTACAGCGCCAAGACGCTTCTTTTTTACGATATGAGAAGCTGATGAGCAGGGATCGCGGCCGATCTGGCTGCTAGCGAAAGCTTGGCGGTGACTAAGCCGGAGCTCTCCTTTCGCAGTATATTACCTCGCTGAGCTGGCTTGGCTGGGTTTGAATCCTGCTGGAGTTACCTCCACTATTTACTCGAATCAGTAGAACAATCTCCAAATAGAGTAAACGCAGCGCCTTAAGAAGAAAAAGAAGAAAGAGTCACAGTCCAGTTGTGCGAGGAAATACGGTATAAGCACTTGAAGCGGCAGGTATCAGCGCTGGCTAGAGGATAACAATAAACGCGTTGGTGGTAAATTTATATGAAAAGACGTAATAAGAATACAAAATTATGCCAAAACCGTACATATTCTTACATATTTTCCCTGATCCC
Organism: Trichoderma evansii; assembly: GCF_050947405.1. Classification (NCBI taxonomy): domain Eukaryota; kingdom Fungi; phylum Ascomycota; class Sordariomycetes; order Hypocreales; family Hypocreaceae; genus Trichoderma; species Trichoderma evansii. The sequence continues at coordinate 1,277,927 of NW_028145198.1, read as the reverse complement.
GCTGATGGTGATAATGATGATACCGATTCCCAATTTAATATACCCTCAATTCTGCCTAGCCAGCCCTAAAAGTTCATCGACTTGGACGGCCATTTCAATGCTTCGTTGTAATACCAATACCTCCTCACCACTCAACCACCTGACTCTTTCATCCACCATACAGCTCATATCTTTCTTCCCACCTTTTTGCCATTTGCCATCCATCATCCAGTATATCGGAACTTCGTAGCCATGCGGATCTGCCAGCTTGTTCTTGAGCAGGCTGCCGTTGTACCAGAGCAGCTTATCCTTTTCGTCCACATGGGCAATAACAAAGCTGCACACGGCGTTATTCTCTTTTTCCTCCTCTTTGCTGTCGTCTTTGCTGTCGTCTTTGCTGTCGTCTTTGCTGTCGTCTTTGCTGTCGTCTCTTTTGTCCTCTTTCTTGTCCTCCTTCTTGTCTTCTTTTTTGACCTCTTTTCCCCATCCAAGAATCGATCCGTAGTGTTTCTCAAATTCATATTTGGATCCGGCAAGTTCCAGTCCAAGCCACCAGGTCTCTTTATCTCCATAAGTGATCTTGTATGAGACTTCATCTCGGACAGCGTAGGTGTTTTGCCAAGCGATGTGAAGTAGACCAACCAAAACCTCGGGCCGGGACTTGTCGAGAACGACGACTCCCGAGTCGCATTCTTCTGCATAGTCTTCGGTCCATACTAGAGATTTGTTCATCGCCGGCGATGGCTCCTTGATTTGGTCTTTCCACCAGTTGTGTCTATCTTGGAACGCATGCTGCCACAACAGTCGGTCGTGAAATAGGTAGGCTCCATTGTTGACGTAGGCACGCTGTTTAAAGAGCACATCGGGCGATTGTAGGAAAACGGCATCCGCGTCGAGTACGATGACTTCTTCGAATCTAGATGCTAGAGCTGCAAATGACTTGATGGCCCAGCCCCCCTTTCGAAGCTGCAGAGTGGAATCATCAAAAACAGTCCATACATCTAGAAACTCTGTGTTGTGTGATTTATCGAGCGATGAAAGGGCGTCGCGGCGGTGTTTTGGCAGGTCGTTCTCTCCGGCATAGGCGACTTGGATAGGCAGTGTACAACCGAGGACGTCTCTGAGAGAAGCAATCAAGTGACCCGCAAATCTTACTGATGTATCACTCCCTCCAGCAGAGATTACAATCCCCTTTGAGCCTTTGGTGAAGGAGCTCCGTAGGTCGCTCAGGGGCGCCGTGCTGTCTTGCGTAGTATCCGGCGGCTGGAGAAAGGGAAAGAGAGAGATGGCAGTCTCCTCAATGGCATTGACGAGCATATGCTTCTCCTCCTCAGGCAGCTTGGATCCCCATCGACTATCAAGGGTGGTAATCCATTGGCTCAAATTTCTCGACCGTTGACCAACTTCCCAAAACTGGTCTTTGAAAGGAGCCTCGACGGGATGATTGCGATACCTGTCCGATGTTCTTAGAATAGAAATGAGAGATGGATTAGCCGTGTCTGAGTCGTAAATTGCTTCTAGAATAGCATCGCCAGCGCCATTTATGATGAAAAAGTAGTAAAGTACTAATGCAGTGGTAATAAACAAAACTCCCACCACTCTCGGCCGGCGATGAAAATAGCCACCAAGATGAGCGAGACTCAGATTGCCCAACATGATAGCATATGAAAAATACGAAAAAATGCAAACGATGACAAAAGCATCTAAAAACAAAAAAAAGTATCAAGAGTACATGTACTCAATAGATAAGATGATAGATCTAGGAATCGACCCCCCTAATCCATATCGACGGGCATTTCCAGTCTAGGATGCCGAGAGAAGAACCAAGATGAAACTAGACCTCGGACTACGAAGTACGGGGCGAAGGATCTTTTGAATACACGTACCATTTGCAATGCGACTTCGTCATGGCTTACCGCGCCACAAAAAGGGCTCTGCCGGGTGGCCCGTCTTGCTACTAGTGTGGTATTTTGTGAACTCAAACCTCTCTCCCATTCCTTCATGTCTATTTCCGTATCCTTGTAGCCTATATTCCCGCTGTGCCCGCAAACCCCTGAGCTGTTGCGTTTTCCGACAACTTCTGCTTATCCAGTAACGTTAATAGCTTAACTTATTCTTATTTGTAAATTTTCTTCTTTACGCGCTGTCATTTTACGGGTTACTAGAATGAGCGAGCTGAGCCAGCAAACTCAGCTCGCCGTAGCCCGTCCATCGGCTTATTTCCTAAACGGCCGCGTACTGCGCCACGTAACCCACATTTATAAACACGAGATTTTGCGCCCAACCACGCGCTTTGCTATGTCTATCTAAGCCGCAGTAGTTGCTGATGCTAGTATGAGATAAGCTCAGTTAGGTAATGAGCGTCGGAGCGAAAAGTGTACTCCAGGCCTAAAAAATTCAGTAGCATGGCGGCTAGATGCAGTAGATGCCCCAGTCTACTTCACTAATACGGAGTACTCCACACATTATTGAAACATTATTGAAATTCTCTGATATTCGCGTATACCATGAGCTGTGGCTATACTATATTAGCCCACACGAATTAAGATCCACTCAGTTTTTTTTTTTTTCTAATCCAATCTCCAATATACTATTTGCTAAGAATTGAGTCTATACTATTATTGTACTCTAGTCCCAGGACGGTGAAGATATAGGTAATCACCATGCCTCTCCACCGGAATATACGCCTTCTCTGAACAATCATATACGAGATCTGGACTGTGAGTTTGACATGTCAACGCCAAATATAGTATTCTGTGATGGCTATATTGATACTATCGTCCAATATTTTGTGTCAGCCTCAATGCCCCTGTTCACTTCTCGTATTGAAGCACTGCAGGTATAATCACGCCTTGCCATTTACGTTAGTAGGTATCGATACTATCGCCTGAGCTATTGCCTGATTCGCGACCATTACTCAGCATGTATATAATCACAGCTTGCCATTTACGTCTGTGAACACTGTTATTATTGCCACATTCGTAACCACTCAAGTCTAAGTGGTATAGACGTAAAAGATGCCCCCCAATACGAACTCTTGGAGCTACTCAAACTACGCATCACACTTGATTCGTATTGAGTCAACTATTTATCTAAGTTAGTTACAAGATGCAATTGAAAGTTACACGAAAATGAAATTTCATCCTGTGTTGGATTGTAATGTTTGGGTACGAATGGAAAGTTTCATCAAATTTCCCGATAAGTTACATAGGCGTGTAGTAATTGTCGCCACAAGGCCCTGATGCCCTAAAGAATCACGTTGAATGGAAACGAATTATATCTCAACTGCATTTATCATTAAAGTCTCTCAATTGAAAACATTTAAATACATGGTAGATATATAAATACCATTCATCCAAAGACTAGGTCACTTCTATGATTCTCAGACTCAACTGATCAGCTCAGGTTATGTTTCTTCTCCATCATAAAACCATCGGCTTATTGAAAACTCCCAGCTATATATAATTCCCTATTTACCAAATCCTTAGATATCGGCTTATGGTATGAATTACGGATATATTAGAAATTCGAATGAGCAATGTCTCCCCTGGTCTACTTGACGAACAATTAAGCAGTGCCGGCGGTGTAAGAAGATGTCGTTTCGAGCAAAAAACTCGTATTAAGAGAAAGCTTTATAGAATACGAATGATATACCTGGTTGGCTCACTAATCGTGCGAGATGATGCAGCATCTATCCAAGTCACATAACGTTGGTTGCTCTTACCACGATAAAGATGATTATACATATGCCAAAAAGGGATGTTGCATCCTTGCCGAAAGGGGTCATCTGAAACACAATGATACCCACTAAATATGGCTTTGCCGCGTGTATCATACTGAGGCGCAGTCGACTTCAGGCAATATTTCTCGTTTGACTTGTGCAGAAGTCAGGCTCGGCGAGATATGACTGGGTATAAGGCCATGAGCGGGGTATTCGATTCGGCTATATATCGTCAATTGGAAAGACAAACGTATCACAGCCGATCGGAAGCAGAGCACGTCAAACCGGGAGAATGCAGGCGGGATGGAGACAGAACCTAAGACATGTCTATTCATATATATTCTAGAAGAAAGGGGCAAGACCTCCGAAGATATGTTGAGGATCATTGGGCCTCGGCTTGAACAAAAACTACTCATCATTCAAGAATACACGGACTTTATAACTCCACCAATTAGAACATCAGACATCTAAGCATTAGTAAAGTACAAGTATTAATATATCAAGCTTTTGTTGGGCTCTTAGAAAGTAGGCTGATAATATTTTAATTTATTACTACCGCAGCTTGCTCCCCATGCAACAACACTGCCTCACTAGCTGATTGTTTTTTCTCTCTCTTCAAATGATGCTTTCTATAACTTTCACCATTACATTGCTTTACAGAGCTTTCTCTATCAACGAATGCGATCTTGCTGCTTTGCATGTACTGTGAAATCAATATGACTTTTACTTGCATTCCCCTTATGTGTCTGCTAGGCTGAAACTCTTCTCATGAGTTTTAATAACTCTCGATCTGCATCGTACGATTCATTTGATACATGATAATTTTCAGACACTTCATTGAGCAAAGCTGCGAAGCAGACTTGCGAAGGTGCCAACCGAGAAGAGATGCTTCTAGCTTTGCTTTTATTAATGGGGCAAAATGCCAATGCTAACTTGAGCTTTAAAAAAACCTTGACTGGCAGTTAATCGGGCAGAAAAGCAGACCGCTTTCGCGATATAAAAAGATCCTGTGATTTTAGTGTTTTATTATTGCGTTTTAATATATCGTAATGGTGATTTTACACGTTGTAAAAGATACGTACTCCTCCTTGATGTCACTTCTCAGCAAACATTACCCATAACCTCATAATCCTTTGACGAAATCTCAATACACTCAGTACAGGAGAAAGCCCTATTTCTTAGTTATTGACTAGTATAAGTTTCGTAATAGAAGAAAATGGCTGCTAAAATGAGAAAAGAAGTAAAGCACTGGAAGCTAAGTAGCCTGCCCGTTGCCAGCCTGCCTACTACTCAGGTACTTAGGTCCTTGATTAAACTAGGTGGCTTCGATCAACCTAGGTGGCTTTGAACGATCCTGTTGACCTTGAACAAGCTAGGTAGCCTTGATCAAACTAAGTGATCTTGATCAAAAGAGGCGGCTTCGATCAAATTAGGCGACCTCGAACGATCCTGTTGATCTTGATCAAACCGGCTGACTCTAATCAAAATAGGTGCCTCGATCGGCGCAGCAGCTTTGCTCACCACTATGAACGCATTGAGCGGGCATCAAGATTTGACAACTTGGTAAATGTTGCTGCTCGAGCCTGGTTCTAATTGGCTGGCTAATCAAGTCGCAGTTATTGTTGATGGCCCAACCATCGAATATCCCTCGAACAGCCTGATGTCGTTATTGGTACAATTGAGGCTTAGCAAGATCTAGTCACTTTTGTTCAACCAGAAGAACACGTGAGCGCCTGCAACTACAATTGTCTGCTTGGCGTCGCGGTAACTCGGCTTTCGGTTCCCAAAACAGAAATCGACGAGGCTTAGTGTTCTAGAACATCGAATTCGATCTCTTTCATCATTCTCGACGCACCACCGAACGTACAGAACATGCATGCCTTGCTGCGCCACCGATCCTTTGCAGGATTTAAACAAGTCGGTCTTGACCCAAACAAATCAGGCACGTGTTGACGATCGGCCGAGAAGCGAGATGATGAAGCTAATCATATTTTAAGGCTTTCTGCCAGCCTCACAAAAGAAGAAGTAGACTATTTAAACTGGAGAACATCTATGTTTTCAACTAGGACAGCGAGAAGCGTCGGAATACGCCCGCTATACTCGTCGTGTTGCAGCTAGTACAGCTTTTAGCAATTGGCAACAGGCAACAAGTTAGTAATCAGTTGCCACAACAGTGGAACTATAGCAGTTACAAAGGATTCAATACTCTATTTGGAATCTTCTTTGCAAATTAATTCATAAAGAGGCTAATACAGGTACCCTTTCGCCCTATTTGAATCCTGATTCCTCTGTAATAAATACGCCGTTCAATACGCCGCCGTAATTTTTTAAAACCAATGGCTTAGCGCCAACATGACCGCCTTGCGCCCCCGGTGACGTCGACTCGGCTGGTGATCGCTTTCGGCTTATACCAACCGGAGATCATTTAATGCCATCGTCCGCCACCCGCCCGCCAATCTCGCCTAGGCAACAGAATCATGAACAGCTTCTTGGCATTCAGCATGCACGTTCCTTCGTGTTAGCCTTGTGTTCTCTTTGTATGCGTCAATTTCTCTGCCTTTAAATTAACTGCTGGCTATGCTCGATACCATGTGATATATAAAAGCAATATCATAGCCACCTCCGCATCTTGTACGGCGCTAGTTCGATATTATCCAGTCCTCAGTACAAGTGTACAAAACGACATACCCAACAAACTTTGACCAATATAAGCAGCGGCAAATTCTTCTCTCAACCTCATCAGACAAGCACAAACTCACCAGACTCTCATATCGCTCTCCCACCATGGGCAAAGAGTCAGATAACGGCGAAGCGCCGCCGAGCTACACGCCCACAGCGCCAGCGCCTCCCAACGGACAGACAGATGCACCCAGCAACATCGATATCACAGCCTCGTTTGCGCATCTCACCATCTCTTCCAGCCCGCCAACCGGCATCCCCAGTGTTGACACTTGCCTCGCCCATCTGAAACTTCTTCACGCCATCCACGCACTCAAAGAAGATGTGGGATACACTGATGGTCTCTGGGGTCTCTGGGATGACCGCGCCGACAAGGACACCAACATCATCGTCGACGGGGCGTTGCCATCGGGAGTAGAGTTGGACAAGCTAAGCAAACTTGACAGAGCAAAGCTAGCTCTCAGCCGTCTACGCGAAAAGCGATGGGCCATCTTTCTTGCGCGTGCTGTTGACCGATATGAAGCGTGGTGGAACGCGATCAGCAGAACTAAAGAGATGCTGACCGAGTCGGACATGATGAAGACTCGCGACTCCAGATATATTGATTTCCCAACCAGTGGCGCGCCACTGCCATGGAGTGATGACCTGGTTCCTCCTTTGGGTATGTATTCATGAATCATTATATCAAAATATTTTTTAGCTTGCTTATATGACCGTTCGCTAATATGATGCTCCAGATGTTTTAATGGTCATGCATGCGCACATGTTGAACCCTAGGGCCTTCCTAGAAGATGCCATGCGCACCAACATGATTGAATACTGGACCGCCGGTATGCCATGGCTGCCAGTGAACAATGCTATCGCTACTGACTTTTCATATAATGCAAACGATGAAGCGCAAACCAACTGGGTCTCACGGACAGGACTTAACTGGGCTAACCAGGATGACCCCATGACCAAGTCTATTCGGTGCCCATGGTGCAAGGGTGCAATGGAGGTGCCATGGACAACCTGCGGAACAAAATCCGAGTCAGAAAGGTACTAATCATATTCTTTATGTATGATAATTCGAGTACCATTGCTAACAACTTATAGTGCGAAAGGCACCATTGGAACCGGATACGGTGACGGAAACTTCTCTCACAAGTGCCCTAGTTGCCACAAGACTGTCACCAAGGAAGTCCTCTCCCTATCAAAATTCATCCAGGACTCTTCTCTGGTGCTCACCAAAACCGTTCCCATGCCCGGAACGATCCTCTCAGTGGTATCCGGCACACCAGAGATCATGCCAGAGCCGCCATATTCCCTAATCTACTCTCGCACATTCCCCAATCGCATGATTCAGCTCGAGCTGCGCTCCAAGATCTTGGAACTCATCAACCCAAAAGTCCTGAACCCATCCATGATAGACGTGCGAGACATCATCGAGAGGACAACCAGAGACGGCCAGGCGATTCGCAGAATATACGGCAATTACAGCCGCGCAAGACGTGCCGCCTTACCGCGTGAGGCCAAGATAGCCACCCGCAAGATGATGAGCCGCTACTGGGAGAATTTCTCTCCCTTTGCACTCGACTTATGCGGTGCTGTCATGCGCCAAGGCGTCTTCATCGATAAAATGGTCAAGCTAGACTGGCTTCACAGTCCCGCTGGCAAAGCCACAATGAGCCGTCTCATCACAAAGTACGACCGCTTCATTAACATCATGAAGAAACATCCAGACAAGATGGCCGTTCCCACACTAGACGTCGACTTGGCTTGGCATACGCACCAGCTAACACCAAAAGACTACTACGCCTTTACGACTAGAATGACGGGAAAATTTATCGATCACGACGACAAGATTGATGAAAATGCATTGAGCGACGCATTCGAGTGGACCACAAAGACATACCAAAACCTCTACAATGAAGTATACAGCGAATGCACATGCTGGTACTGCGAAGGTGAGCTTCAAAATCCCACTCTCTCAACCCATCCCCTCTATCTGCCTCAGAAATTGCAGAGCTAATAATGTCACTCATCAAAGCCATCCGCGAAACCCAAAGCTCAAAAATAGGCAAGTTCCTCAACATGTCCTCCAGCCAAAGGATCGCAGACACCTTCCACACCTCCGGATCCGCCAAGCTCTGCCCACCCGACAACTCGGCCCATATCTCGGCCCATAACTCGGTCAGGACGCTCGACACCTCCATGCTCGGCGCGCACGCACAGGCCCGGCAGCAGCAGAAGCTCGACGAGGCCTACCGGAAGGCAGTCAAGCGCGCAGAGAAGAAAGGCAGGACTTTGCCCGCTAGAGAGCAGTACTATGATTACAATCACTGGGGATATCCGTATTACAGTGAGTAGTGAACCAATCATATATACCTATCTACTCTTTGTGAAAAAGACCCATACTGACAAGATATCCATCTAGTGTACGGCCCATTCATGTATCCCCTCTACTTCACTCCCGGCCTATACTACGGCTGGGATCCATGCTCCATCTCCTCAGGACAGGGTGCCTGGGCAAACTGCGCTGGAGGAACTTGTGGCAACGGAAACATTGCCGCCGGTGGCTGTGGAGGTCCAGGAGGATGCTCTACCGTAAGTCATATTGCGTCTCCCCAACTTTGATCTTCAGTGTTTTATGGCTAACCAAAAATCTGACAGGCCGGTTGTGCTGGAGGAGCTGGCGGATGCAGTGGCGGGGGCTGTGGAGGAGGAGGAGGATGCGGTGGAGGAGGAGGATGTGGTGGAGGAGGCGGAGGGTGCGGCGGTGGTGGATGTTGAAAGGGATCTTTTGCCTTTCCATTTTGTAACGTAGCCGATGTCAATATTTATTTGATGATTTTATAGCGAAATTTGAGACGATGGACAGCTGGTTCAGCGTGTAACCCAACGCGCGGCCCAGTCACATCTCGTATAGACATATCATATGCACAACGATAATCGTAATGTTAGCTGTCTATGTCTGTTTATTTAAATTCCTCTAACTTTGGTATAATATCTGCTGTAGGTGCTATGGGCGCCTCTCTTATGCTCGTGATATCCGTAAACTCCGTTCCATCTTAAGTCACATCCGTCAATATAATCAACGCGTCCAATCCTTGAATCAAAATTAGTAACCGTACGCGGGCTGTATAAATATACTGTTTATGCTGTTTGATAGGCAATGCCGAAAAATCAGCTGGCCTTTTGGGATACGCCGTTCGCTGTATAAGCTTCGACAGGTGTTGGAGGGTCGTCCTTGACAAAATGCTCGACATCCGGCACCACCTCTCCCTCAGTAACAATGGGGAATGGGGTGAGAACATGGCTAATGTCTCCCCACCATTGCTCGCCAAACTGTCGGTACCATTCCACCGTCAGCTGTAGTCCCTCTTCAAACGTTGTCTTCTGGTCCCATCCCAAGTTTCGTAGCTTTGACCAATCAACAGCATACCGACAATCATTAAACGGTCGATCATGGGTATATTTGACCCAGTTTCGGAACTGTTCTGGGGTGTCATGGGCAATGCCCATGGCCGAGAGGATTTTGCCGCATAGTTCGAGGTTAGAGATTTCGTCAGTGGAACCAACATTGTACACATGGCCAACCTGGCCTTTGTGTAGTATCGTATCAAAAGCATCCGCAGCATCAGCGGCGAAGAGATATCGCCGAGTGGGACTGCCGTCGCCATGTAAGACTACAGGGCGCTTGCGATTGAGTAAGCAGATAAACTTGGGGATGATTTCTAAGTAACTGAATTAGATTGGATCTTGTGTCGACCTGATTATCTCAATGTAAATAAAACTTACTCTCGGGGTACTGATGCGGACCATAGACATTGTTACTACGAACAATAATGGTAGGGAGTTTGAAGCTCTTATGATAAGAGTGGACCATCATTTCGGCGGCTGCCTTGCTTGCAGCGTAGGGGTTGGTTGGGGCAAGGATGCTGGATTCCTGCAGCTCATCTTCGCCGTGGCCCACTTCGCCATAAACTTCGTCTGTCGAGACGTGGATAAATCGTTTAACGCAGGCTTTCTTGGCACTCTCCAAAAGGACGTGCGTGCCGTAGACGTTGGCATGAGTGAAGCTATATGAGTTGCCAAAGCTCAAATCCACGTGCGACTGAGCTGCAAAGTGCATCACAGTGTCGATGTGATAGCGCTCCATGCAGTCGAGGACTTCAGATGGATTTGTCAGGTCCCCATGGTAGAAAGTAAAGTTGCGCTTGTCATTGAGGGCTCTAGTATTGTTCAGAGCAGAACAGTAATCGAGCTTATCAAACGATACAATGTTGTAAGCGTGAGGGTATGTCAAGGTGAGATGGCGAACAACCCAGGAAGCACTTCAAAATGACGACAAAGGTTAGTCATGCATATGCAGGGCGGCAGGTGTGGCATTGAAGAGCCGCATGTAAAGGCTGGCAGACGAGTGATACGCCGTAAAAACTTACATAAAGCCTGCACCACCGGTAATCATGATATTCCTGACACCTTCGCGAGGCTCGAACTGCGTCGTGCCCGTGAGAACAGGCGCCTGTTGCCAGACGTCAGGTTCCTGAAAGTAGCTGCGATGGCCATTCATGGCGCCTAGTCACCATGGATCAGTTTCCCGTCTTGGATGTGGACGAATGAGAGGCAGCTTTTTGCCAGATTGGGAGGTGCATGCATACCGTTGGCCAAGCTGGTCTTGACCGTGGGTCTCCAGCCGGGCTTGTGAAGCGTGGTGGTGGCCATGAGTGACTCGGTGTTTCTCGCGGAATTCATGGCCGGCGTCGCTTGACTGGGCGATGGGTTTTGGCTGCAGGCGTGCCGCTGCAAGGGCGATGAGGGTGCGTCGTCTGAAGAGTGCGACGACGAGGGCGACGACGAATAATAGGAAGACGCCGCAGAGGCAGGATACGATGCTGCCGGGGAGGACGCTGGTGACAACATTGGCGATGCGCTGGGGGAGAAGCAGCGGCAGAGGCTCGGGTGTAGGCCTTGGATCAGCCGTTTCATATCACGACGGGTTGTGGTTTCCTCAGGCTGGATTGTATGCGCAAATGGCGGACGATGCCGATCCAAGCAGAAGCGATCAATGGTTCCAAACGGGCAGGCGCAAGCGGCAGTTTATATTGCGCAGGCCCCAAACGTCACTCGCCTTTGCCAGGTTTTGTTCCGTGAGCCGCGTTTAATGTAGCGTCTACCAACCTCGAAATTGGCTGACGCTCAGCTCGTCACAGCGCTCGCAGCGTTCGCAAGGCTTCCCGTTGTAGCGCTCCCGGACAAAGCCCCGACTGCTCCGTCTGTTGAGTCTCAGTCTCGGCGCCTCGTGTGAGGATCGGATCGGATCTGCCCCTCTGGACGGCTGCAGCGACAAAGAAAAAGCGGCGGTGGCAGCGGTGATGACGGCGCATCCGCAGGTGAGGGTTTGTTCCATCTGGGGTTCCGTCCCGTCAACCTCGATTTAACGACGCCGGCAAGGCACGAGCAGCGCATCCGCCTCGTCTCTGCTGCTAGCACTGGTCACCGAATCCACTCTTTGCAGGCGATCACCCAGCACTGCTCGTGATTGATTTGGCTATTTTTTAATTGCGATATGGAGTGGGAACGTCTCACCAGCGCCTTTTCTGGAACCGGCCTAGCGCTAAATGCTTTCTTGGTCAAACCGGCCCGCTGAATCGGCGCGAGGACCTGAGAGATACTGAGACTACAGCATCAGATGCGATGCGTTTGTGAGTACAGCGCAGGTAGCAGTACGCATAATTGCCCCCGGCTGCGGTTCCCACAAGGCAGAAGATTCTGCCAGGTACCTTGCCACTCTCCAATCTGTGCCTGAGTACGTCATCCACAAGCGTTCTTTTTCCCACAGGTACGAAAGCATAATACTGTAATCAAGAGCATGCATTGATTACTCGCAGCGCTTGACATGGCAGTTGCCGCGATTATGGAGTACGAAGCCCAGGCTTGTGCTAGGCTACGGCTCCTCCCATGGGCAAAGCTGCCGAAACGACACAAGCGTGTGGAAGCCGTGGATCGACAGGAGGTGCAAATTGGCCGACACCACACCAGAAGTAACCTCATTTGCCCTGTCGTGTCAAGCGTATACTTGTATTGGCGCGGTTGGCACTTAGGCACTGGATCCCGGCCCTGGGCCGAAGCTGCAAATGCTCCAGTGGCTGGGGACTGGAAGCATTTAAGCAATTAGACTATTGGATCGTATCAGAAGAAAAATTCGTATAATGGGCCTGGTCAGGTTACAACCTCACCGATGACCGGGCTCTGTCGCGGGCAATATTCAGGGTGGGGTTATTCCATACAAGGCAACATGTTTCTTTTGTTTGAAACGCAAATTACATCTAATTTGTTGATCCTCACTTGGAAAAAGAAGGAGATGAAGCAGAAATCCTGGCCCCACGGCAGATGTCAGAGCGATCCTTTGCAGGGTCCTGGTCGCACCAAGCTAAAGTCAATCTTGCTTTAAGTCTAGTACCCGCGAGACACGGATAACGCCTCAAACATCTCCGCGAATCTGGCCCGCCACAGACATGAAAATCGTGGGATCACAGCATAAGGTAAGGAATGCGGGCGCCCGACTCAGCCATTGGACGGCCTGCAGCTATGATTGCTGGAAATTGTATGCCGTCTGCTATATCTGGTGAAATATTATGGAATGTGTGTACAGCTCAGCAGCTGAAAATCCAAGTAGTCAACGCCATGAGAAATGCCAAGCCAATGACCAATGCAGCCGCTTAGGCTCGGATGCTGTCGCCGGAGAATATTACCGCTGATTGACATATAATTGCCATGCCACATGCAGCTTGGCCTTGGTGGTGTCGCATTCTTGGCCTTCGACTGCAGCTCAATATATTGGGCACGGCATACATAGTAACGTACAGAGAGCAGTTATCGTGGGCAACAGTCAGCCCCTCCCCCGCTCAAAATGTGCGACATGACTGACCGTCCAGCATATCTGACAACCAGTCAAGTTGTTAAGAATATATGAGATGCGTAAGAGGCGTCGTTACTCAATATCACATCAGGCAAACACGCCAATCGCTTGCACAGCACGAGCCTCCTCGGCTGCAACGTGCAGGATGGATTGGGTGATTTGTTGGGCTTATGTCTATAAGGATGATACTTCGTGCGGGGATATGACGGCTGAATGTCTGATGATACATGCAATTCACTGCATTTGTGAAAGAGGAGAAGGGAGGAGAAATCGACTCTTACATCACTCTAACTGAGAGATTCGTTTCTGGACTGAGCAGAATAGACCTCTGTGCCAGACCTCTAGGTCTATAAATACCCCGAGTAGATATCGATCTCTGAGCTCAAAAATTCCTCCCATAGCACTACCAAGCGATTAGGCAAATAAAGCTATATTTCCCAAGTTATCAACTTCAGATAAACCCATCAAGAAGAGTCAATCACCATGACGACCGCCTTAGTGCCTCTCCCTGTCCGCCGCCACCAAAGGCCCCAACGGGTAGGCGGCTGGTTGCCCAAGAATCCAAAACTTATAGTCGGTTATCTGCGTGATCTCGTTTCTGAGGTCAACAAACATAAATTATCTGCTCCCAAAGACTCATTGAGGCTGAGCGGGCCTGTTCAAGATCTCAAAGATCTTATTGAGAGCTCTGCTGAGCTTCGAATGCTGGCGCAGGCCATGTTTGACGAAGTCCCCGACAAGGCACCGTACAATGAAGACCCTGTTGGAAACAAGCAGATTGAGTGTTACGAAAAAATGCTAGAATGCTTTGAATTCGTCATGAACCACAAGGCCCCATCGTGGAAGAAGCTAGAATATGATGTCGGTTTAATTGGCTTCCCATTCAACGCTATCCTGGACTGGCCTATGGCTACAGGTAGCGGATATGCGTTTTTCCTCAACCCCAGGGTCAATGAGAAGCTCAAGGTCATCCTCAACACTTGGAAACAAGAGGTCCTGATGACTGAGAAATCTCAATATGTCATTACTACCGCCGACGATGGATGGCTGAGCCATGAGGCTCTCGCGCACATCCAAGACGATACCAACGTCATTGGCGAGGAGCTGACTTTTGAACAAATCTTTAAATGTGATCCCGAGGGAGATCCAGAGCACTGGGGCTTCAAATCTTGGGACAGCTTTTTTATCCGCGAGTTCAGAAACATGGATCAAATCCGCCCAGTTGCTTTCAAAGACGACCCAAATTGGGTGGCGAATTCATGCGAGTCCGAGCCTTTTGCTCTTCAATCAAATGTCCAAGAGAATGCTTCATTCTGGCTCAAAGGCCAACCGTACTCGGTAACCGAGATGCTTCATGGACATAGATATGCAGAACAGTTCATTGGAGGCACAGTTTATCAGGCCTTTCTAAGTGCTACCTCCTACCACAGATGGAACTCGCCCGTCTCTGGAAAGATTATCTATACAGAGGTCGTCGATGGAACATACTTCTCAGAGCCTACCATTACCGGTTTCACCGCTCCAGAAGGCCCTGATCGCGCTGCCCCCGATCTTGCCCAGGGCTACATCAGCCACATTGCCACGCGAGCCATCTTCTTCATCCAGGCCCCAGAGCCAGTTGGTCTCATGGCGGCAATTTACATTGGCATGGCTGACGTCTCGTCCTGTGACATATTAGAAAAATTTAGCGGTAAGAACCTGCCCGCAAAGGTCGAGAAAGGAGAGGAGATTGGAACGTTCCATCACGGTGGCTCTACCCACTGCCTGCTTTTCCGACAAGGTGTCAATCTCGCTTTCGTAACCGAAGCTACTCCTGGAAATCTCAAGAGGAATGTGCCAGTGCGAGGACCACTGGCATATGCGTATTCAACAGCATTACCAAACTAACGATGTCGTATCGGGCATATTGCGCCTACTCCTGACTTTGACCAACAAGGAGGAGACTCATGGGTAAACACACTCCTTAGGTGCTGGGTAGTTGTATACACTCGTTAAATGAATGAATGAATAAACAAATATTAGCTACGTGACCTTGTCTATTGATTTTGTGCTATTCAAAATATTTACTGTAGTTCCAGAGTAGGTACGGATGAAGTTCCACGCCGTTCTCTTTGTAGGGCGGTCAAGTGGGAGGTCCTTTCCGTTTTCTGCTGCCAGGGAAATTCTCTACCTCAGGCAAAGAAACAATTTTAGCTGTTTTTGCTCAAAATTTCAATCAATAGGGGAAAACATAACAATTGCAGTAAATCTCTGTGCTAGAATTTTCGTGTGGCCTTGCGTCTACTATACATTCCAGATACATCGCACAGTTGATAGCTGCCACCCTAGATCGCCGCAAATGCACAACCTCGAAGAATCAAGAATTGAGAAACGGCCTAGAGATGCTTCACCTGGACTCCTTGCACCTCAAGATGGACCAATTAAGCCTAAATCTGCGTCTAGCACCTCTAGTTCATTCCAGGCCATCGCTTGGATGACTGTCAATACATTGGCCACAGTCGGCATAGCAAGTCTCTGAAAATAATGCATCTCTGTGTCTCTACTAACAACATTATAGGTCTTTACCAACAAGGCCATATTTTCGGAGCCACGATGGAAGCAGTGCCAGCTCACATTCGCCGCCATCCATTTCCTAATGACCTGGTTTACGCTCTTCTTGCTGTCTCGATCACCAATCGGCGTCTTTGTGCCTCGTCGAGCTCCCATTCAGCATCTGATCCCCCTGGCTACAGCAATGTGCTTCAACGTCATTCTTCCAAATCTCTCTTTGGCCTACTCGACAGTCACGTTTTATCAGATAGCACGAATACTGCTTACGCCCACGGTTGCAATCATGAATTTCGTCTTATATCGCGAATTGCTTCCTGGAGGGGCTATACTCTCCCTGATACCAGCTTGCCTGGGAGTAGGCATGGTCACATACTATGATTCTAAACCAACTGACGATGAAACCATCAAAACCACTTCTACGTTGGGAATTGTGTTCGCCTTTACTGGCATCTTTGCATCATCTTTGTACACAGTCTGGATTGCTGGCTACCATAGGAAGCTCAACATGAACAGCATGCAGCTACTCTATCTCCAAGCACCAATGGCTTGCTTCTTCCTTCTTCTCTTAATTCCCTTTTTCGATCAATATCAAATGTCAGCGCAGATGCCGTCTTCCTTGAACAAGGAAATGCTCGTCATTGCAGTATGCTCCTCATTCATTTCTGCTTTCAACTTACGGACTTGAGCTAATATTTCCAGTCAATGGTATTTGCTTCACTCGTCAACATCTCTCAATTTTACATAGTGGCACAGACTGGTCCCGTTTCCAGCACAGTTGTCGGCCATATTAAAACTTGCACCATCGTAGGCCTAGGATGGATCTTGTCTGGCCGTGCGATTAGTGACAAGTCGGCGCTTGGAGTCATTATTGCGGTAACAGGCATCACTCTGTAAGTATCGCATTAACCTGGAGGGCAAATACATACAAAAGCTAACATGCTAGATACTCATTTACCATGTTGAAGCATAAGAAGCGGGAAAGTGCTGGATGTGGAACAGTAGCTACAGCTAAATGTGATACAAAGATTGATACAGGCAAAGGATAAGTATGTTATTAGATGAATCTATGAACTAGAAAATCCCTGTACATATCTTCGTGTATAGACAACTGTACCATGATAAAACATAAAATAGATAACGCCGCTTCTTGATAAAAGTGAATTTATAGGTTGAAACGCTTCCGGTCTTTTTCCATCTTGGATTTCCACTCCCACTGAGTGGCATCCTCGCCTTCGCTTCCCGCTCGTCCAACTCCCTTGTCTACACGTCTCAGCTTCAACGTAAATCGGGGACCCAGCTCCTGCAATCCCGCTCGGATACCTTCAACACCCTTGAGCGCATTGCCCTCAGCATCGGTGACGCTCTTCTCCGTCGCACGCTTATCACGGAAGACGTATCTGAAACGTCTTACAAAGATGTAATCTCGTTGGTTGTGTAGCGCAGTAACCTGTCGGCCCTCAAACTCTGGTCGAGGAGGGAACATTGTCTGGAACAGCTTTGCGGTAAGGAGACCCAATGGCGTCTTAAAGTTGTTCAAAAGCAACTCCGGGTAATGGTTTGTAGGGTTACCGTGGCCGGGAAGCTTCTTGCCCTCGATCCAGTTGGAGATTGAGAAGTGGAATGTTGGTCCCGCGGGGAGATGGACGACAGAAAGTCCCGTAGGCTTCTTTTGGTCCTCCTTCATGAGAATAACGGCGGTATAGCCCTTCTCAGTAGAGAATTTGCAGATTTCGCGGAGAGAGTATTTGTGTCCGTAGCGGTGGGATGATCGCGGGACGTAGTTGCTGTTGGGGAATAGAGTGGTGAGGATGTGCGCCTCCTCGTGAAGGGTGGAGTTGAGAGAGGTTGTGACGAGAATCTTGGGTTCTGGAGGAGGTTCGTCGCTGAAGAGCGTGGGGAACTTGAGAGCTAGCGACGTCGGTGTGAGGTCGAGGTTTGTGCTTGTCGTTGATGGAGCAATGCTGGGAACTCTCTGGGCTCGTTTCTCTCGCTGTCTCTCCAGTCTAGCCTCTCGCGCTTCCTCATCTTCCTCCTCGTCTGAGTCCAACATACTGTCGTTATCGTCATCCTCATCCTCATCCATCTTCTCTGCCGCTTCGATCGCCGCTCGCTCCTCCGCCTCAGCCTGCTCCATGCGTCTCCTCTTCAATTGCTCAAGATCAACAACGGCTCCGAGGCTGTCATCATCGACATCATCCCAAACTCTCTTATGTTCCAAGGTGCGCGGGACATTTTTGGCAAGACGAGCCGCCCTGAGCTCTGGGTTTCGGCTCTCTTCTTTTCTACGACGGTGTCGCTCTTCGTGACGTTCTTTACCGGATGCTCTCTTGTGGGCGACAAACAGCTCTTTGCGCTTCTGCTTGTTGGCAATTTTGAGAGCCTGGGTAGGGGGCTTTGAGAACCCCATCGTAACTGCGCTTCGGTTGTCGATGTCGCGAGTTTGGGTTGGGAGAATGGCGGGTTGTAAAATTCAAGATGGAGGGTCGCATTGGCAGAACCAGTTGTTAGAAAATTTTAGCGGGTACTTGGATTTTTTTACTGCGTCCACGGTACTTTGATAAGATCAAGATTAGATAAAGGGCTTATCCACACACTTTCATTGGATGTAATCTCGATAAATATGGGTCAATTCTTTCTATACTTACGTCTGGGGCGTTTTTATTAACAAAAATTGGCTTGAAAAAAGTTTTGAGGATTCTCTTATCGTCGACCGCAAGTGAAGCCGCGTCCGTATCGTGGAACAAAAGTATATTCGACCTTTTCACCCGCCTCGATCAATTTCCGAAAATTTGGGGATAACAAAGCGACAATGGCGATCAACGGCACTAAGAGGAGAAAATTGGCGCACGATTCTTCAGATGACGAGGCGCAAGCCACGGCATCCAGGAAAGCCCAGAAAGACTTCTTCAAGCAGGCGTCAAACTGGGACCTTGAAGACGACTACGCATCTCGCCGTCGCAAGAGCAAGAAATCCGACAAAGAGAGCACCAAGCTGCCAATTAAGACAGCTGACGGCCGATTAGAGATCCTCCGCGAGCTCGAGAAGGAGGAAGATCTGGTATCTGTCGAGAGCGACACAGAATGGCTCGAAGGCCGAGAGGACGATATCGAGTCAGAAGTGGAGGAAGAGGTGCAAGAAGAGGCGCCCGCCATCTCAGAGGCTCAGCAGATCCGAGAGGCGCAGGAAGAGCTGGCAAAGCTAGCCACTGCTCTCAATGAGAACCCTGAGGAGCATGTTGGCTCGTTAAAGACCATTGCCGCCATTGGCGAGTCGCAGATCCCTGCCATCCAGATGCTGGCTCTCATGACACAGATGTCGGTTTACAAAGATATCATCCCTGGATACCGTATTAGACCTGCTACCGAAGATGACCCAGCAGAGAAGGTGTCCAAGGATGTGCGCACGCTGCGGAAATTTGAACAGGCTTTGGTTCATGGCTATCAAAACTATGTCAAGGAGCTGGCCCGGTGCGCCAAGCTGGAGACAAACCCCGTGAAAGGAGGACAAAGTGTTGCCGGCATCGCCATCACATGTGCCTGCACCCTGATAGATGCGGTTCCGCACTTCAATTTCCGTTCCGACCTTTTGAGGATCTTGGTAAACAAGCTGAGCAGGAAGAAGATTGATGGCAACTCAGTCAAGTGCCTTAAAGCGCTGGAGACATTGTTTCGCGAGGATGAAGACGGCAAGCCAACAATGGAGGCCGTTTCACTATTATCAAAAATGATGAAGGCTCGGGAGTACGAAGTGGACGAGAGCGTTGTCAACCTATTCCTCAGCCTTCGTCTACTCTCTGAGTTCGCCGGCAAGGCTTCACAAGACGCAGTGGAGCGAACTACAGTCAAGAAGAAGAAGTGGGAATACCGCTCCAAGAGAGAGCGAAAGGCCAAGAAGGAGCAAAAGTCTCTGGAGAAGGATATGGCCGCTGCGGACGCCATGGTCGACCACGAGGAGCGAGACAAGATGCAGTCTGAGACGCTAAAGCTCGTATTCGCGAGCTACTTCCGCATCTTGAAGATGCGCGCCCCTCATCTCATGGGAGCCGTCCTCGAGGGCCTGGCCAAGTACGCTCATCTGATCAACCAAGATTTCTTCGGCGACCTGCTCGAGGCACTCAAGGACTTGATCCGCCACAGCGACGATGACGTTGATGCCGACCTTGCTGTTCACAACGAGGACGACGACAGCGTCTCCATGCGAAACCTGACACGCGAAGCCCTCCTTTGCACCGTCACTGCCTTTGCCCTTCTCGAGGGCCAAGACGCCCATAACTCTCGCAACAACCTCCATCTCGACCTCACCTACTTCACAGCCCATCTCTTCACCTCCCTCCTCGACCTCTCAGTCCACCCGGATCTCGAACTCACAAAGATCGCCCGCAACACATCAACCACCTCCAAGATCAACGTCCAGACCACTACAGTCCTGCTCCTCCGCTCCCTGACCGCCATCCTGCTGCCCGCCTGGAACGTCCGCTCCGTGCCGCCCTTGAAGCTCGCCGCCTTCAGCAAGCAGCTCATGACAGCCGCACTGCAGCTACCCGACAAGTCTTGCCAGGCTACGCTCGGCCTGCTCAACGACGTGGCACACACCCACGGCAAGAAGATTGCCAGCTTGTGGAATACGGAGGAGCGCAAGGGTGACGGAAAGCACAACGCGCTTAGTGACACAGTCGAGGGCAGCAATCCGTTTGCCGCGACGGTGTGGGAGGGCGAGCTTTTGAAAAAGCACTTTTCGCCCAAGGTTAGAGAAGGAGCGAAGCTGCTAGTAAAGACTCTGCCCTGATAATTTTAATTCAATGTATAGTGGAGAGATGAGAGAAAAGCGTTGATTTAGATGAGCAATTGGGTAAATAATCTACATGGCTGCACTACCGTAGCAATAAATGTCAAGACAATAGACTGTTCGAAGTATTATGCCCATCTCTGAGCTCATATAGGCAAATCGCCTATCAAACTATCACTAATGCCTGTTATAGCAGCTCATTTCGCATATAATGTGATCCCCAAATGATGATAGCTAAATTTATCCATAGAGAATTGATGTCCTCATGCGTCCTCATGCCATATACCACAAGCAATAAAAAATCATCTGCCTTCCTTATGCCCACATCGAAGCTGATAGCCCTTTTGTTAACTTTTTGATGGAGGGGCTATCTTCTCCATTTGTATCCATAGCCTGTTCCTGATCCTGGTTAAGTCTTGGAACAAAGACTGGGGCGACAGGAGACAGTTTGCGTGAATGCGAATAGCCATGCCCACTGTCGACATCCGGGCTCTTGGGAGCCGGTTTTGTATCGTTGGTTGTGACAATGGCTTTTACATTGCCGGCTTTCATCTCACCATTATCATCATGTGCCCCATAAGCTGTGCTGGCGTTCTTCGCTTGTGTTATATGACAAGGACACGTCTTTTCATGTTTTCCTTTGGGTATATTAGCTCAATAACTATATGAAGGATACATAGGCGCTAAAGTTTTACCTTTTCCATCTAGTTCCTGGCAGGTACATTGGCGGCTGTTAGGTTTGACGTTTTCTTTGACAGGTGGAGTGTCCAAAGTGGGCGTTCCTGGGGCGTTTAGATCCATTACCTTGGATAACATATTGGCCAAGATGTCGATCTCTTGGCCGATACTTGGCTTCTTATCCAATATCGCATAGAAAGCATCCAGTATGTTCCCAGACTGGCCATTACCAGAGGATCTTGGTGGAGTGGAGAAAGGTTCAGGCTTCGTTGCTTCTCCATTGCTGTTCTTATCGGCCGCAGGGCCTTTCTGAGATTCTTGGCCAGCGATAGGGACAGGTTTTCCAGTAGCATTCTCGTCCTCTGAAGAAAAGTTAGCAGCTCCATATTTACATATCTTGAGAAACCACGATAGCTGCTTGAAGGTGCCAACATACTGGGCGGTTCAGCCTTGGAACCTGAGGAAGTAATGAAATCTTTGCCCATATTACCGATAACGGGACGACATGCAGCTCTTCTAGTCGCAAAGTCTCCAGAAGCACCATAATTTCGCCTACTTGGGGGCGGGGCCAAAGGGCGAGAGGATGGGACAGAGGGAACGAAAGTCTGGCGTGGCGGTGCAACGACTTGGCTGTATCGACTCTGCTGTCTTGGCCGATGGGGTTCAAAATGCTCTTTTCTTCCTCCAAAGCCGTCACCTCCAGGTTTCTTCTTCCCATTTCCTTTTGCTTTTGAAAAGCTTTGGGCAAGCTCGATGGCAGCCCTCAGCATCTCAGGGTCATTGTATCCACACCCACTCATTGTGCCGAAGAAAAGATTCAGATGGCGAAACGATGGGCAAATCCAGTGTCGAAATCCACTGCTCCCACATTTGCAGTACTGCGAATAGAACAAAGCAAATGTGAATGGTGTTGAAAAAGTGAAGGAGGAGAGAGAGAAATTACGAAAGCAAGTGACGGATAGCGGCGCGGAAGGTAGGGCAGTTGCTGCTTGTGTGTATGTGAAGAAGTGAATCTGGCAACTGACAACAAGTGTTTCTGTGCACGGGCAGCTTCTCTGTGCACAGGAGCATAAGAAGATTGAATGTGCCTTGAAGACCTGCGTCAAGTACCCATCTCGGGTATATGCAGCAACCCTGTAGGGCCACTTTGAAGAACACGTCAGACGCGACAGTCGCCAATGCAAATCAAGATGCCCAATGGGGCGTGCAAAAACATGATAGATAGCATGTTAAAACGAATATATGATGAGAACCAAGTTGGAGAATGACACGTTCCAAAAGACCTGGGCGACCCCAGTCAACAGATACAGTATTGTAGACATAGATCTTCATGCATTATACAAGTAACCAGCAACACTCCCAAATTTGGTCCAAATTTATCCACGTCTATCTATTTGAAGACTTATTCTAATGACCATTAATCAGTAATGCTGAACTATACAATTATATACAAAAAGACAGTCTCTAAACTCTCTATATCCGGGTCGCTCGTCAGAATGCCAACCTCGCTAATGCCAAAGCAAGCCGTGAATAGGCTTGCGTAGAAACATTTCTATTCCGTGCTATTTCACGCGCTTTGTTCCAATAGTTGTTTCTATAGTGCCTATTTGAGTTGTCTTGTACTCAGTGCTGGGCACCTCGTTGATCCAAGGTGAATTGACCGGCGCCACAAGATTTTCGACGACGGCTAAGAGTGCTTCGGCCCCCGGAGCATGCCGGGAGATGGCAATCGAGGACACTCTTGGGATACCGAGGGTGCTACCTATCTTCTCGGAACACGGTTTTGAGAACCCTACAAGTCGTATCTTTTCTTTTTCTGGCATGTTGCGAGACGCGGCTGCAACCATTTGCGGGAAATGGTGGTTGAAAGCTGGCGACTGGCTTCCTCTAGCAACGAAAACCATAGAATAGTCTTTAGGAGACGGGTTTCCCTTCTCGGACGGCTTTGATAGGATTCCGAGATTTTGAGTGATAGAGTTGAAGCCGACATCTACGCTTCCACTGAGAGCTAAGCTTCGTGGTGTCGGTAGTCTGGCTGAATCTTCCGCCCCGTCTAACTTCATTGCCATCTTCTTTTCCCTTTTAGCGGCCCGCTTTCCTTTAGAGGGTTTGACGTGAGTTCTGCGGTCTTGTCCGATGGGACTCAGAAGACTTTAATGCCTTTCTGTTAGCAAACTTACTTCCATTGAGAGTATCATGGCTTGCCACTGCATGCGATGCTCTACTCGGGCTTTATGATGAAAAAGTTAAATAGTGAACTTACCTGCAGAGGAGTTCCAAGATGGAATCTTGGTTATCAATCGATATCTCGGGCCTGTTAAAATCCGTTAGTTGAAACCTATGGTCGACAGGGACGCCGTATTGGATTCGGAAGCAGCGTACCATGAGGACGTAGAGAAGGGCGTGTCAAGGTGGTGGACAAGCCGTTTTTTTGCTGCAGGTGTTGTCATGGCTCGCGAATGTGTATCGGATGGGTATACGGGATATATAGGCCGAGTTTAAAGAAGTATATCAGGAAAATTGATTGCTGTTGATGCAGGGATGAAAATGAAATGGCAAGCTCTTGATACGGTGCTAGTTTGTATTCTCTGACCCTGATATGTGCAGTCTCTTGAGGCGTCCTGAGCGTAGACCCGCAAAACTCAAGCCAGCCCAAGTAAAAAAGTCTGCGACAAGGAACGCTAAGCTAAGCCTCACCAAAACAGGTGGGTCTGCTGTAGAGGATATGAAAATAATGCCCGCCTACATGGGGATGTGGTATTAAATATAGAAATCATACATCAATTTAATATCAAAAACTACCTTGAATTACAATTATAAAAGTAGATTCAGAAGATTCATGCGCGTATGAAGAGGTCGCATTATGATAGTTGTCGAATTACGCAATTGGATGCTGTACGTAAAGTCTCTGATCCCCATGTTAGAACTTCGACTCGGGTGAGGCTTGAACCTTCGGGTCCCAACCACAAAAGCGTAGGTTTGAAGATGATTAGTACTACTACTCGCCATCAAATGTTCATTTTCTGTTCACAGCTGCTAATGACAGGAATAGAAGACACCGTAGATACAAAGACACAGGCAGCGTGATACCCTACCTCTTAGTAGTACCAAGGCCATCGCTAAGCCAAAAGGCACATTCCCAACGAGTAGATCTTAGTGTATTATCAACGATGCTCCTGGGATTCAACAGATAATTGCAACTACACAGAGCAAGTATATTTCGGTTCCTCCTTACCCACGGTGGAGTGCAGATAAAGACCACTTTGCAAATTTCTCCAGCAACAGAATCTATCTGTGGGTGGGTATATATTTCCGCCTGCCACGCTCTGCTCTCAGCCAACTTTCAAATAATAACATCAATTCACATCCATCTCTATTCAACTGGACAGTAGTCTGGCGCAGACCTGCCTCAAACGAGGCATCGAAAAAATCCAAAAATTGACGAAGGAAGTGCCCGCACAACTGAAGTCGCCCTGACAACTCTCACCACACAACAACAGCAACAGCAACAGCCGCATCATCGTCATTTCTCTGGCCCTATCGCGGCTCGACATCTGGACTGCAGCTGTCACTCTCGCCTGTTGCGGCCCGCTGCACCCCTGTTACCGTCGTGCCTAACCATCCCCCACTACGCATCACTTTCTCCCCGCTTCACGCACTATTACCACATTCTCATTGATACCTGTACTCCCACTATTCCAAAAGCTAGCAGACAACGCTACCTACCTACGCAAACCAACGCAACGAAGCACTCTCGCTGGAGTTGCAGTCAATTTGCAAGGCGTTTGCGGCATATGCATGCATGTTACTTGGGTTTCTCGAGCCTAATCCCAAGTCCACGTCCGAGCCCAAGTCGAGACCCAGGCGAACAGCCGGAGGCTTAGAGGCTTGCATATATTCTGCTTTCTATTCTATTTGACGTTCCCCATCGTACCTCTATCTAAAAGAGGCAGATACGCAGATACTGGGCCGTACCCAGTCTTCTTGTATTAACACGCATGTGGCTACTAATACTACTAATACGCCTAGATATTTACTTATTCAGCACAACGTGCTAGTAATCACAACATTACAGCCAGCTGGCCTAGATCTCTACAGCATCGAAAGCAAACATTCGGCCAGAAGTCATCGATAGCAGCATTCGGTCTTATCGACAGCCTTCTCTGTTCTTTTTCGTTTACTCAAGAAACGAAAAAGGCACAAAAAACATTCACCATCCACCACGCCCAGACAACCAACTACTCCCCAGCATACAGTACTGCAGTACTGTGTTAATCTGCCATACTGATCGGGCACTGGCTTCACCGGAGGCGCCCGATCCAGCGTTGCCGCCGCAGGTACTGCGCTAACAGAGGTAAGGCAACACCCCACCACAGCTGCCCGCTACTACCTGGGGGCCTAGTTATAGCTACCCCTCGCCTTAGTTCCACACAAGCACCGCGTCCCTCCAATGCTGCTTCTCCGAATCCTGACTTCATCGCGAGTCTAAACCACTTTTTTTCGGGGCTTCATATGCATCAGTCTGGCTGTCCAGCTTCTGCTCCCCTTGTCTGCTGCGCATAGCTGCAGTTCCTTCAGCCTTGTTACTGCACTACTGCCTTCACTTTGCGCACGGCGGCCTTCGCAACCACACATGTTAATTCTCTATAGTTGCCGCCCAGACGGCCCTCGCGTTGCCGTGACGTCTTTGGACCTCCACGCTTCGTGCTTCAACGCTCATCCGCACCGGCTAGATGGAGCCCGTCCCAGAGACTTCCGACGTCCTGGAGCCCAAAAACTCTCCTGAGACGAGCTCGACTCGGCCGAATCCCTTTGACGACAGCGACGTTTCGTCTCGCAAACGCCGGCGCACATCTGCCTCGGGCTCGCCTTCAGCCTCTGTCGAAACAGGCGTGCACCGCTCAGACTCTGGCTCAAGCCCGTTCTCTACCGTCAACACCAGTGTCGCCGCCTTAGAGGATAAGATGAAGGTCGACCAGGACTCTGAGCAGCCTCGAACGCCGCCTCAGAATGTGAATTCACGAGCCTTCTCTCCCGAACCACCAACATCCAGCCGAGTGACAATCAATTTAAGAAACGCACCATACAGCGACTCTACAGCCTCCCCCTCCGCCCCGCAGTACTTCTCTCCGTCAAAAGTTCGAATACAAACTCCCGAAGAGGACCAGGTCCAGAAGAGCATCGAAGAAGAAGCTGATCTTGGCCTGGCTGTAAATTCCGGTGGAGGTCTGGGAATTGCGCACGCCTCGCCGGTGGCTTCTCCAAGCCCGCCTGTTGAAGTCATCGCCATACAAGAAGATGATAGCGTGGCAGAGGAGGTTGAACTCGTATTTGACCAATCCCTCCTAGACAGTCCCATTACAGATCCCACAACGGAATTTCCCTATCATAATATGCAGAATACGCTACTGGAAACATCAAATCGCCTTTATGATTACGTGTCGTCTCGTCAGTATCTAGCATATCATGTAATTTGTAACAACAGGGTGCTAATTGTCCTTTTATGCAGAATCATCTCTAGACCCAAGCGTCTTTGAGCAAGTTCAAGTTTGGTTAGACAAGTTTCTCGCATTTGCCAGGCAAACCAACCCACAAGCTGTTCTTGATTCTCTTCGAACGAATAGACCTTTCTGGCTATCTTTACCAAACGTTATCGATGCTGCGATAAGCAGACAGTATGTCATAGGTTATACTTTAAAGCTTTGAATCTTGGCTAACAATCGCTCTAGACAATGTCTCTCAACTTTGCCAGGGGTGCAAGCCATCAGGGTGGCTGTGCTCAACTTTTATCACTCATTCTTGGCTCTCACAGCGCAGCTCGTAATACTTGACTGTCAGTCCATCCAAGAATGGCAATCTAATATTCAGCCCGACCCCGATGGCCCGCTGTTGTTTGCTCCCGATTATCTTTATCAGCTTCATAGGCTGAAACAATACCATGATCAGCTTCCAGACGGTGACTTCTCCGACTTCCCTCTTAACCCGTGGGGCCGAATAGATCCCGCATCATACTTTATACGTCAGCTGCAAAACTTTTCTGGAGGCAGTATTGAATCTCTCGGCCGTTTAGCGACAGCGCTTGCCGGGATCGTATTGACAGTCCCGAAATTGGTTGACATCCTTGCGCCTATAGCGCAAGTATTGGTTTCCTGTCTCCATGAGCCCGCTGACGTTGTGGGCTTAGACTCACAAGAACAGCTAAGAAATGTTTTTGACCTCTGGAAATCTCTCTCCTCGCTCCTGGGTGTAGTCATTGACAAGCACGTGGGCCATTTGACTAAGGATAGGGCTGCTTCGCTAATAGAAGCTCTCGGTGAGATGCTTAGGATCTGTCTGCCATGCGGCCACAAGGATGCCATCCGGCTACTCGAAGACCATAAAGCAGAATACCCAGACCTCGTGACATCATCAGAAGAAAACCTTTCGACTTCGCAGACTGTCCACGCCATTGCGTGGGAGTGGAGAACAGACATGCTTGCGAGATTAATTCGTTCAACTCAAATGCAGCTGCGAGTGATGGCCATTGAAACCATTAGCAATGAACTCGTCGATAGTTGGAGAAGACTCGGAGACCGCGACATAGACCCTCAAGAGCCTTTTCTCGATCACCAAGGCCGCTACTTGCTCCGGATAAACCTAGTGGATTACCTCATGGGCCCAAACTGTCACCCTGAACTTATGTCCGGGAGCACTAATATCATTGGATTCCTGGTAGTGACCAAAATGTACGATGCAGCACATACCGATCGTTTGTGGCAGGGCATCGCAGAGAGTCAGGATCCCCGGGTTGCAAGAGCTCTCACCGATCTAACCAGCTCAGTCACCAATCTACTTGATCACACTGCACTGTTGTCTCTTTGTAGGAAGTTCCAAACACTTCCAATTCAAGACTTCAATCATTCGATAATATCGCTCTGGAACAATGTGCTCAGGGAACTGATAATACGATGCCAAAAAGAGCAGATGTCTCTTGGACTTCTTCCATATGAGCTCTGCTTAAGACTCTTGAGGGAGTCGTCAATATGCACATCAGCTTCTCAGACGCTCCATCCAGAAGTACAATCCGAAGCCGCAGCAGGGTTAGACATTTTAGTGGCATTTGGCATTGATGATCAGGACCGTCAAAAGCTATATTCCTACTGTGTTGAAGACGTGGCGGCAAAGTCTCCCACTACGCCAGGCAGCCTACGTTTTTTACAGCTCACTATGAAGGGAAACATGATAGCTGAGCTGTCTGTGCTGATTGAACAGTTTGATTTCGCGAGATTGCTTGTCGAAGAGCTGGAACATGCTATCCATGCGGGTAGGGTTGCCGGAATGCCTATGGTCCTCTCCGGGATCTCGAACCGACCAAGAAGAGACTTCATTGCAAAAGTTATTCGCCATCGACCAGATGCAGTATCTGGAGATTTGGGAAAGAAACTTTGGAATCTCTTGGTCGGCACCGCTTGTCTTGGCGACGAGGACAGGAATTCAGGTTGGGGCATCT
The DNA here is from genome assembly GCF_050947405.1 of Trichoderma evansii. Classification (NCBI taxonomy): domain Eukaryota; kingdom Fungi; phylum Ascomycota; class Sordariomycetes; order Hypocreales; family Hypocreaceae; genus Trichoderma; species Trichoderma evansii. Next base: position 1,249,141 of record NW_028145198.1, on the reverse strand, counting down.
TTATGACTTTCGACCGTAAGACGGCAGCCGAAAATCCGTTTCTGCAATTATGTTATTCCCTGTACTTGCCCGAACTTCCTCCTTCCTGCTTTTGCAGAGGGATGCTTAATTGCGTCAATGCACAGATCTCTTCCGCGGTAAACGACAACGCTGTTGATTGTGCGCTTGATGACCCGAGTTATGTAATTCAGAGCGGCTTGGAACAGCTTTGGCGAATTATCCTGTGTGCTGATGATGCTGAGAGTGTCAGCATTGGTATTAAAACCTTGGCCGTTGACGTTTATCTGGATAGCAAGGCGATTTTAACATATCCCTTCAATCGGGCCCGCCAGGTTCACTCATCCTTTGTCGATCGTTGCCTGCGCCAATTGAAAGATGCCGCAAGGAAGATCAAAGCATCAAGCGACGGGACGTCAAGTGGCGAGGATGAACCAATGGTCATTGTGACGAGTGAGGACGACATCCAAAAGCAGGAGCGCATCTTCACCCGAACCCTGCAGCTCCTCAGGCTCTTTGTGGAGACTCACTATACAAAACCTGCTCTATGTGCCCCCGATTTCAGACCATTCATCAATCAAGATCCAAACGAAGTCCAGGGAGACCTTACAAAGCTCCAATATCAGTCGTTTGATGATGGGCTACAAACGGAAATGAAGCCTCTGCATATCGGAAAGCTCAACACCGCAGCCTCTCTATTATGCAAATTGAAGCTTGAGACGGGCTTTGGCTACTATCGCGTATTTTATCAAGGCCGGCAGTTCCTTCCTACTGAGGAAGAAATTTGCAGATCTCTGGAAAGCTTGGATGTCAACGAAGGCCTAATCCTGGTGAGACGTGAAGAAGACGACACTGTCATTTCAGTCCGAGTCAAGCCAGGCTCATCTCCCATTGAGATTCAAATCCTGTCTCGCTTCCAAGAGCTCTGGATGTATCTAGGCATGGAAGATGCAATCGCCAAAGAAATCTATAGCCTCCTCATCCAGCTACCCACCGACGGCGGTATCATTGATCTTTTTGAGAGTCCAACAGCCACACACACTGATATCTTCCCACCCAGACAGCCTTACAAATCACTCTATGTCATTAAGGCATTGACTGAATATATTGAATCAATTCGGTTGATAGAATCAAGCGATGAAGCGGGTATAAAGGCTTTAAGATTTTCCCAGAGCTCGTACGAGGAGGCCCTCAGAAAATCCTATTCTTTGATCGTATTGGCTATATCCAATGAGAGTTTTCTGGACCAAATCAATCCCACGTTGCAAATTGAGCTCATGGAAGCCTTAATGGCAACCTTTGTTCGGCTCTTGCAAAACAATTGGCTCCTATCGGGGCAGCGAGCCAACAACAGTGCGACATACCCGTCTCCAAGTCGTCTTGTTGACATTTTATCCTACGCATCAGGAGCAATACAGGAGGGCTCCGAGTCTTTGATTGACAGCACGATTGCTGCCATATTGCGTTTGTGTCTCTTGCACGATGCTTTCATGGAAGAAGTCGCAACTCTTCCCTCTTTCACGAACCTTCTCAAGAGGCTAATACTTCTGGATCCACGCTCCACAGTAAGGAAGCATGCCGTTGAAATAATAAAGGAGGCAGTGGATATAGAAGAAGGCTTCATACAAGACTCTCTGCCCATCCCATCCGAAAGTAGCGTTGTCGTATCATCCTATCCTCTGACGAAATACGCTTGGTCTACTGTGTCAAGCTTCCTTTTCGAAGCAATCAGTATTCCTAGCCAATGTCATGAGTTTTTTGGCGCTCTTGAATACTTATTATACAAGGCTTCCCAAATTATGCCTCCTGAGGTGGATACACCCGTCTTTGCTGCGCAAGTTTGTGAGCTGCTGCTCAGCCACAATTCAACCGAGTCGCTCGATCAGCCAGGGACGCAAGATGTTTTGGCAAATGATCTATTGTCCATTTTGCTCAGATGTCTTCAAGTTGACGAAGCGCTGCCAGCTTCCCCAATCTTACCCGATGACATTGTGCAAAAATTATTTTGGAGGCATCTATTCCCCAAGCAACGAACTCAACTAGGACATCCCGTACAAAACGTATTATTGAAGGCAGATACTCGACAGAAGTTGTACGAAGCCATTCTAAGACTGACAGAAAACAATCAAGTCATACTCGGCCCGTTGTTCAGATCCCTCAACTCCCTCGTTCCTTACTTTTCGGACGAAGAAGATGGCCATTATATATACGATCTACCTTACCAGTTTAATCGTGAAAAGGCTATTAAACCATGCGGCTATGTTGGCTTGCGAAATCTTTCAAATACATGTTATCTAAACGCGCTGCTCACTCAGCTATTCATGAATACCCAGTTTCGGCGATTCATCCTCAGTTTGGATCTTCAAAATAACGCTGGTTCCCAACAGCTATTGTTCCACGCACAAAAGCTCCTTGCCTACATGCAAGAAAGTCATTGCCGATTTGTAGATCCCGAACTATTTGTTGGAAGCATCAGAACGTACGAAGACACCTATATCGACATTAACAACCAAATGGATGTAGATGAGTTTTATAACTTGTTATTCGACCGGCTGGAATCTCAGCTGTCGACAGACGACCAAAAGAGGAGGCTTCGAGGGATCTACGGCGGGCAACTTGTCCAACAAATCAAGTCAAGGGAATGTACACATGTATCCGAACGGCTCGAGCCATTTTCCGCCATACAATGCGATATCAACGGGAAACGAACGCTCCAGGAGAGCCTTGAGGCTTATGTTGGGGGAGAAATCATGGAAGGCGGTGAGTAATTAAATTCATACAGCACCATCTGGTATAACTGTACCTTGGCTGATGAAAACCTGGTTTACAGATAACAAGTATAAATGCTCGCTCTGCGATCGGCATGTTGACGCTGTAAAGAGGTAATTCAAAAAAATTCAGCTGATCTGTGGCTGATTATTATGCTAACGAATATTTTCTTCTCCCTTTCTGATTTGCAGGGCTTGCCTCAAAGATGTACCAGACAATCTAATTTTTCATCTGAAACGATTCGACTTCAACCTTCGTACGGTGCAACGAAGCAAGATCAATGATTACTTTTCGTTCCCTCGTACGATTGACATGCAACCATACACAAGCGAATACCTCAGCAACCCAACAACCGACGCGAAGCAAGAGGATATATTCGAGCTAGTGGGCGTTCTAGTGCACTCCGGCACGGCAGAATCGGGCCATTATTATTCTTTCATCCGAGAACGCACATCAACAGATGACCAGCCTCGGTGGATTGAGTTCAATGACGATAATGTATCACTATGGGACTCGCGCAACTTGGCGAACCATACATTTGGCGGCCCCAGCCAACAATCAGTGCATGATGCAAACGGGACAGGGTATACTAAAAATTACAGCGGATATATGCTTTTCTACCAGCGCTCCTCTTCCCTCGCTAGAGAGCAGCAGCAAGCAATATCATCAACAACGGGGACTATTGCCCCCGTACAAGTTGAAGTTCCCCCGGACCTGAAAGAACACATCCTCCGCGAGAATGCACTCATCCTCAAACGACACTGCTTGTTTGATCCTAACTACATTACATTTGTGGAGAGTTGCTTCGCTCAAGCAAAATTATTCGGAAATAATTCGTCACTCAGTCCAGGACAGCAGCAATCTCACGACCCAATATATGATTTACCTCACGGATTGAAAGATTTGGCAATGGAGGTAGCTATAAGTCACTTGGATCAACTTGTTACGCGAATCGAGGATACACCAAACTTCAAACCTTTCTCAGAAATGATCCGAACGGCTGTTGTTGAATGTGGAGACTGCGCGATTGCGTTTTTCGAGTATTTCAGTAGGCGCCATGCGGCTTTCAGGATGCTAGTCCAGCGTCATCCAGACGCCGCCGTTCGCACCTTTTCGTGGAAAACACTGATTCTCGCAATGGAGAAGATATCCATCGAAACACCGAATGTGTACGATCAGCTAAACCTCAGCATTATCCAGGACGACAGAAGCGACATTGCTATCGATTCCCCAGCTTCTCGCAGCCCGTCATCTCCAAGACCCTCCGTCTTGGAAGAGGCAATGTTTCTCTTTGACCATCTCTGGCGGCACTTTCATTTCCATCTTCGTTCTTGGGACGAGGTCTTTGGTCTGTTGCTCGATTTTGCGAGAATGGGTCCGCGAGAGGTAGCCCATCTGTTGGCGAACGATTACCTGCTTAAGCTGCTGCGCATCATTGCAGCCGACACAATGATGGATTTACCGTTGAATTATGCGAGAATGCTACACAACATCTTTCGGCGAGTTCCACGGCCACCGTCGTATGCGGCGATCTTGGCGCTCATCGACTATTTTATATCGCAGCTTGAGCCAGTCCTGGGCGCACAGTATATCGTCGATACACCAGAGGAGCGGCTGAACCGGGATGAGGCACCGTTTCCTTGGACAGCAGATGAGGTTCAGTTGATACACAGCCACCCAGAGCGTCAATTGGCCAGCTTCTTCATCGAAAAGCTACTGGCGATTGATCAAGCTCGCCCCACTACCCATAGCATACTAGGCCGCTTGACGTCGCTCGCGTCTCAAATGGATCTGAGAATCATGAATAGTCTACGAAGAAAACTAGAGGCAGACTCGACGATGCAGCCAATGGACCCGTTCCTGAGAGCCGCCGCCCAGTATTTGGAATCTACACAGTCAGCTGCTCACAGTCGAAGCATCGTACGCTTTATCGCTGCGCAGGCCCAGAGCTTACAGAACACTGAACCCGTAGCCTTCTTGGAATTCTTTAGCGCGTCACTCAATCTAAAGAGACCGAATGGTGACATAGCACGAACCATCGAAACGTGCAGTCTTGAGACGTTTCCAGACTGGGTACCTCACCTACTCGCATGTGGAGACGGCGGGATAAGATACGACACTGTGCGCTTTCTAGATGCTGAGCTCTTTGATCGCATGCCCAATATAGATGATGTGGATGAAGACGATATAACAATGCTCGAGCGAAGGGAGAACTCGAAAGAAGTTATCCGGAGACTGGGCATGGCATGCGTATTTTATCTGCGAGATACGCACATCAGACAACGCGCTCAGATCGGACGCGATACTGCTGCTATGATAGTGCAGGTAGCGGCCAAATGCACCCCGTACTTTTCTGATGAGCCAGGGGTGGATGATGAAAGAAGCATCGAATTCAACAACCTCCAGCTTGGTATGCATATTCTTTTAACACCATATTCAGCTGACCAAATTGGCAAATTTGTTGATACATGAAATTAGAAATCGCGAATGCTGTGCGAACAGTTATGGTTGATGAGGTGGAAGATGACAATTCTGGTAAGACTATGCAGCGCCAAACTATAGAACCTTGACTGATATGATTGTCTTGTCATTTTTTTTTTAGACTGGGAGGGCTCTTACATGTCATCAGATCCGTTGGATTGCCAGCCGGACCTGGGAATTCAGCAGATTGGGGAGCCAGACGAGGCTCTCGCGACATGATTAAGGTATATACTGCCTCCTTGTAGACAGGCTATGACAAACATAACGAGGAAGGTTTCAAAGAAGCAATAAGGTCTGGAGTTTGGGAGTTTGGGCTGGTAATCATTAGACGTTTTATTTTATTTTCCCCCCTTTCTTGCCCTATCTATCTTACTATCAAGCACTGCCGATTAAAACAAACAAACGAGCATGAATGAGAATGCAAGCATGTACGACCAAAAATGGTGGATTTTGCGCATAGCGTCGGAGTGAAAGGCGCAGAGGAACTTGCAGCTCACTGTGAAAAGTGGCTATCATGAATTATGTTTAGGGTTAAAGAAGAAGGGACTGTTATTCACGGCAATGGCAGAATAGATCGGTATGAAGCAATGTTTAAACAGAAAGATTAACTATTTTGTCCTTCATTTGTTACTGTGTTCTTGCTTCCATTCTTCTATGTGGTATGAGGTGACGTTGACAGGATACCCACATGGGCACGCGTGATGCTGCAGGCTATGTGGCCATGGTAAGGCTAAGGGACCGTTATTAGTTTAAGCTTAATGCAATGATCTTCATTTAGGAAAGCAAAAAAAGAGACAGGTCGATCTAATGAAGAAAAGGCTGGCCCCTGTCAAACGGGTAGTGAGTTGGGCTCCCTTGGCAGGAGAAAGCTGAAGTGTGGATATCGGAGCCAAAAATGGGACGCCGAAGATGCCGAGAGTGGTCCGACTGCGAGGGGGTGGGTGGAGGAAGGGGGTTTCGTGGCCGGATGCCGAGATTGAACGCAGTGCAACCTCATTGCTGGTATGAGATGTGTCATTTTCACATGCTTGAGATGATGTTTGTTTTCTAGAAGTGTGTGTCATCTAATAAGGGGTTGGTTGTATGTAAGTCTAGCTGTGGCTAGGTATGTAACTCTTGGTGACTAAGCAGTCAATGTCCCGTCATGCAGATTATCCAATGTAACAACTGCAGTGTATCGTTTGTAATTTCTCATCTACATACAAAAAACGATATTAGTCTGAACCAAGGCTGTCTAAGACGGAAGCCGGTGGAGCATAAAATGTAGTTCCCGTCAAGGCCGTTGAGAAATCCAAGATGCGGTCGTGCTTCCCGGGAGGGTCGCCGACAAACATGCGCTCCAGCATCTTCTCAATCACCCATAGCCGGCGTGAATAACCAATAAAGTATGTGCCGAAGACGCCGGATCCGGGTGAGCCAAAGGGCATATTATCGCGCAGGATGCTATACTCGTTGCCGTCGTCGTCCTCGATGGTGGCGAGCGTCTTGTGCGCCTGCTGGTGGCCGTCGGGCTTGTCGTCGAGCTCCATGTTGTCGAACTTGGTGCGACCAATGATGGCCTCCTGGGCTTCCGTCGAGAGGCCGCCCCAGCCCTTCATGTCGTGGACGTACTTTTGCACGACGACGTAGCTGCCGCCGGCACACTCCGCATCTTCGCTGGCGATGAGCACCGAGTCCGGCACGGCGGGGCCCACCGGGTTAGCGGTGCCGTCGACGAAGCCGAGAAGATCACGGGCGTCAAAGTAGCGGAAGCCCTGCGTATCGTCGACTACCGTAGCAGCATCGCCGAGCTTGCTGAGCAGCTGGCGCTCAAACTCGAAGCAGATGTCACGGCGGTCGGCACGGATGTGGAACAGCAGGTCACCCGGCGTGGACACGGCCGTGTGCTTGGCGCCGCTGATCTGGCGGAAGGGATGCAGCTCTGCGGGGCGGTGGAGGCCGGTGCCCGCGGTGAGGACGTCCCAGGCGTCGGCGCCGATTCCCACGGCGCAGGAGAACTGCGAGTTGAGGTCGCGCAGGACGACATTTTTGCCGAGGTCGCTGACGGAGGCGAGGACGGAGCGGACGGTCTTGACGGCGGAGGGGGAGGACGAGTTGATGGCGAGGACGAGGAAGGTTGCGGATTTGGTGAGGGTTGCTTGGACGGCTTGGTTTTGACTCATTTTGGTGGTGGATTTGGGGGATTTAGATTTCTTTTTGGCGTCGAGGCTGGAGCTGGTGCTGAAGCTGCAGCTAGAACTGAGCTTGGATGATGAGATTAAAGATAGTCTTTGAGTATTGTTATGAGGTAATGAAAATGAATGTCGTGATAGTGAGGAGCGGGGTCTTGAGTGAAACTGAAGCTGAGGCGGGACTAGACAGAGACAGTTCCGGCCGTGACTGAATCGCACAAGTCTCTGGCTTTGCAATTGAAGTTGAAGGGCCCTTGCTGTGATGCGGCTGGCCGTCACATCCATACCTCGGCTTTCGGCACTGAAGTGAGAATAAGACGATGATATGAGGATATAAATAAAAAGGAACAAGAGAGGATGAGCAAGAGCAAGGATTTGCTTATGTAGCTCAATTGAGGTAGCTCCAATGGGCTAAACTGCACGGCAAATGGTTGATTGTGGACCTGATTAATAGCTTTAAGCTGGGATTATTAGCGGTGGTGGTAGCTATGAATTGACAGTAGAGTAGTAAAGTGACGTCAGGCGGAGGTTACAGACCCAGTTAACGCATCCGAAGGCTTTCCGAGATTCGGGCGGCCAATGGGAAGGTGGATTTTGGTCAGCGGGGCTCTTATCATGTACCCTGCAACTTCTTATACAGTCTCTTATAGGGGATATGTGTATGTATGAGCAAATAAGTGGTTGAAACTGTTGGACGCGTAATGAGCATGTAGGAAATCAAAGAAATTATGCAACTGCTTTTTATAACATGTTATTCTATTTTTTTGCTAATACTATCGTCATTCTTTAAGGGGAATATGTTTTCGCCGTCAAAATGTGGCGTTGCGTACTAACATGTATACTAAGAATCTGATATGTATATAAAATAGAGATCCTCGTAAGTCTTACTATAAGCGCCCATCATAAGCCATGGGCAATTTATGCAGCAACTTTGGCTTCGGTAACTTGGGCGAGACGAGCGCCGAGATCCTTGTCGACGTATGAGAAGTACTCTATCGACAATGCATTAGCAAAAAATTCAAAAGCTGAAGAGGGACAAGATAGATTGTTATCAAGTAGAATAGGGTAGAATAAGGCTCACCATAGACTCGGCTTCGGATAGTGGCATTCTTAGCACCAGACAAGTGACCAGCAAGGTTGTCAATGAATCTGGCCTGGTGACCCTCCTGCTGTCCAAGGACGTGCCACAGGGCGGTAGCCTGTTCATAGTCCTCAGGGGCCATCTGGCTGGTGAAACTGCTCACCTCACCAACCCACTTCTCGTGTTCTGTGATTGTAGAGGAGACCTTGCCAGCGTTCTTCAAAGTCGTGGGCTTGAGCGAGGCGTTGACATAGTTGGGGTCGGCACCGTAGTTGTCTGAGAAGTTCATGTAACCATCACGCTGGTAAGGGGCGTAGACTGGGACCTTGGGCTTGTTGGTGGGAAGTTGTTGGTAGTTGACTCCCAGACGGTATCGGGCAGCATCGGGGTAAGCGAACATGCGGGCTTGCAGGACTATTTCGAGAGAAGAAAATTTTCAGTTAGTAAGACTTTTTTTTCCCAATTTTGCATCTGCCGAAATATGGGAGATAGAGTAGAGACATACTAGGATCCGCAGAAGGGGCAATGCCGGGCACCATAGTGGATGGTGAAAAGGCAGCCTGCTCGATATCGGTAAAGTAGTTTTGGGGCTATTTGCTTCGGTTAGAAAAAAATAGCTCTTTTCCCATCACGAATAGAGTATAGGATAGAGAGGGGGTGAATGTAACTTACGTTGCGGTTCATGGTCAACCGACCAATCTGGCGCAGCGGGTAGTCCTTGTGAGGCCAAACCTTGGTCATGTCGAAGATGTTCCACTTATACGTCTCCGCATCCTTGGGATCCATAACCTGGACAAAGACATCCCACTTGGGGTAGTTGCCCTGCTCAATAGCCTCAAAGAGGTCCTGGGTATGGAAGTCGGGGTTTTCGCCGGACACCTTTGTGGCGGTTTGGGCGTCGAAGTTCTTGGTGCCGCCCTGGGCCTTGAGGTGGAGCTTGACATACTTGAAGCTGCCGTCCTGTTTGTATTTGAAATCATTAGTTTAGATGGATACTCCCTGCATAAACAAGTTGGTAAGAGGCGGGGAAGGTCTTTACCTCTTTGGTGAACTTGTACGTGTGGCCGCTGTACGCGTTGATGTGACGCAGCGAGGCTGGGGTGCCACGGTCGTTGAAGAGGTGCATAAGTGCGTGGATACCTTCAGGGTTGCCCAGGTGGAAGCTGTAACACCATCTTGTTAGACATGCAGTTCAAATTTTCTCCTCTTTTTTCGACAGTTGGTGCATATTTTTTTCAAAAAAAAGGGTACTTACTCCCAGAACTAAGAAGAAAAAAGATATACATGTTAGCGTTGTCTCTCGTATCTAACAGTGGAACTACTAATGATAATCTGCCACGTACCATGTCCGAGTCGGCCAAGTTAGTTTGAGGATTGCGCTTGTGAGAGCGGTTAAGCGAAGGGAACTTGATGGGGTCCCTAACAAAGAAGACGGGCTAAGGCTCACGCGTTAGCAAGTCTCACACAAATCCTCCACCCCCTGCAGCGTAGTGGGGGGCGATTGGCATAAAGAACTCACAATGTTGTTGCAGACAAAGTCCTGGTTGCCTTCGTCCGTGTAAATCTTCATTCCCCATCCGTGGACATCTCGAGTGGTGTCGGCAGAGCCTCGCTCGGGGCCGACAGTAGAGATACGGAGGAGCACATCAGACTTCTTGCCGATGGTGTTGAGGAAGCTGGCAGAGGTAATGTCTGAGCAGTCATGTGTACATTCGAATTCACCATAAGCGCTATTAACCGTATATGTTAATTATTTGAGATGATATATTGTGCATTTCATGTGTGTGGATCGGCTTACCCAGCGGCTTTGGCATGGACAACACTAGTAAGAGAGAATAATCAACATGTTAGTGGTGTTCTGAAAGTCAAAAATCGAGTTAAAACACTTGTGTGCAAGTCTATTTCATACCGTTCAGGAATTCTTTCGCGGTTAAAGTGGGCCAGCGTCTCAATCAGCTGTGTGTCCTGGAGCAGCACAAGTCCGCCAACGCCGGGGCCATTGCGGACTTGTACGCTGGTAGTAGGATTGGGGTATGGGCAACCTAAGTGTGGTAATTATGTAAGTCGAATGATTTTCACTCTGTTATCAGACGGGAAAAGGGGGTTGATTGGATGGGTAGTGAAGCAATGGGTGGGTGGCATACCCTCAGCACTGGTGTAGAATGAAGACATTATGAAATGTGAGGATGGTATCAAGAGATAGTCTTAGACCAAGTAATAGGATGGAGGGTTGTAGTGAGGATGGAGGATGATTTAGATTTGGCAATGTGTCTGGGGATGATTGGATTGATATACTTGTTACAAGGCCTCCTAAGCACCTCCTATCCATCCCTTTGCCTCGTAATTTCTCGGCATTTGTATTTCACTCAAGTCTACACGCTCCATCTAGTATACTATCTGCTATTATGCTGTACTCTATACTATACTCTACAGTTTTCGTGTTAGTCTTGATATCAAATTTTCCAATGACGCAGCCAAAAGCTTACCCGATTTCCGACCCCGAGTTCCATCCGAAGCCATCCACACAGGGTACATGCGGCTCAAACAGTCTCTAAGCCACCTCAGAAGGTACATACCGAACCAAATCTTTGGATTCATGCCAACGGAGATGTTGATTTTCTTTGCTGTCTTGATGCCCAACGATCATGTATACTTGATGAAGTTGTATACTTCGTCTTCGCCACCCGCAGCACGAAGGTTTCATCCATTTTTCAACTAATGCCGCCTAAAGCCCGTAGTGTCAAAATCCTTGCATGCCGTCTTTATCCTATCAAGATGCCTCCAGCTGACATGCGCGATCTTGATGGGATCCATCACGACGCCCGGCATCCCCGTGATATCAATCAATCTTGCGTTTAGCGAGCTGAACAGGAGCCAGGGGGTGTGCGATAGACGCAAGCGAGGGAATTAACTCCTTCTGGATTCGGAGTTCGGCAATGTCTAGCACGGCCGTCGAGCCCAGTGTGCAAGACTATCGCCGAGCCAATTGCAGCCGCGCAATAGTAAAAGTTTTGGACATGACAGCTGCCGCCTGTGATTGGGGCTCGACCAGTCTCCGGATGGGCTCCGCCGACACGCACGCCGAACCGCCGTGAGACTGACAGGGATTAACGACCAATGACAAGGCGGGAAACGCTCAAAGTGACGTAGGCCAGTCACTGTCCGCGAATGGCTGTCGGAATGTCCCCACAGGCCGGCTGAGGCTGGGCTCCACTGCGGCTTTTGGCTGTGGCTTGATGCCGAGAAACGGGCGCTCAGCCTTGCTGTGGAGCGTTTCGGTCTAGCCTCGTTGGAAGCTTGCGCAGTTCGGCTTCTTCTTGTCTTTGACGTTTTCATTTACTGGGAAGTCGGGCACGGGAAAAGCTTGGAGCTTCATGCAGGAGTGCGGGCTAGAGCTGTTGAGCTCGGGTAAAGCTTTGCCACCATGACGACTTGCGAAACTTCGGCTACAGGATGCAGGGAGGCTTTTTCTAGTCGACACCGAGCGGCCGAGGCGGGCCAGCTCGTAAATGATGGCCTCAAGAAAGATATAAGAGGGAGACGATGGACGGCCTTAAATCGAAATATCTTCATCATCATCACAACAAAGCATCACTCACACAACCAATTCAACAATTCATCTTTTCAATAACACCAACATCAACAATCAATCATATCTCACATCAATATCATATATCGTGATACAAGTTAAACAGTGACTTCATAACTCACTTCCTGAACTTCAAACTTGACCAACCAATAACCTCAACTTATTGAAACCCCCAACACACTATTCATCATGCCTATCACTGTTCCCGTCAACACCAATGACCACTTCGATTTCATCGTTGTCGGTGGAGGCACTGCTGGTAACACTGTCGCTGGTCGTCTCGCTGAGAACCCCAATGTCCGCATCCTCATTGTCGAGGCTGGCGTTGCCAACCCCGAGCAACTCAATGAGGTCATGACCCCCTCCAATGCCATGAACCTGCGAGGCAGCAAGCACGACTGGGCCTACAAGACCACAGTTGTTAAGCGAGATGACTACGAGCGTATCGAGAAGCCCAACACCCGTGGCAAGATCCTCGGTGGTAGCTCCTCTCTCAACTACTTCACTTGGATCCCCGGATGCAAGCCCACCTTTGACATGTGGGCTGAATACGGTGGCGAGGAGTGGACCTGGGACCCCCTCGTTCCCTATCTGCGAAAGTCTGTCACCTACCATGACGACGAGGGCCTCTACGACCCTGAGCTCGCTAAGATTGGTACCGGCGGCCCCATCAATGTCTCCCACGCGGAGCTCCTCCCTGAAATGGCTCCTTTCCGTGATGCCCTTACCAAGGCTTGGGTCTCCATGGGCGAACCCCTGACTGAGAACATCTACGATGGTGAGATGATTGGTCTGTACCACTGTGCCGATACCATCTACAAGGGCCGCCGTAACGGTAGCTTCCTGTTCCTGAAGAACAAGCCCAACATCACTGTCCTTACCGAGGCCATGTCCAAGAAGCTCATCATCGACTATGCTTCTCGCACTTGCAGCGGAGTCACTGTCGTCCTCCGCGATGGCCAGGAGCTCAGCTTCTACGCCGACCGCGAAGTCATCCTCTCCCAGGGTGTCTACGAGTCCCCCAAGCTGCTCATGCTCAGCGGTATCGGCCCTGCCCGCGAGCTGGCCAAGCACAACATTGAGTGCATTGTCGACTCCCGCCACGTCGGCCAGAACCTGATTGATCACCCCGCTGTGCCATTCGTCCTTCGTGTTAAGGACGAGTTCGGCATGGACAACACCATCCTTCGCAAGAACGAGCTGAACGCCCAGGCCCACGCCGCCTACGCCAAGGACCACTCGGGCCCCGTCGGCTCTGGCTTCCTCGAGATGGTTGGCTTCCCTCGCATCGACAAGTACCTCGCCAAGGATCCCATCTACAGCAAGGCCGTCGCAGCAAACGGTGGCAAGGACCCCCTCTGCCCTGATGGCCAACCCCACTTCGAGCTCGACTTCGTGTCCATCTTCGGCAGCGCCTTCCAGTGGCATTACCCCGTTCCCAAGGTCGGTGCCCACACCACCGTCGTCGTCGACCTGGTCCGCCCCATCTCCAAGCCTGGTGAGGTTACTCTCACTGGTAACAGCTACCTTGACAACCCCGGCATCAACCTGAACTTCTTCGAGAGCGAGCTCGACATCATCGCCATGCGCGAGGGTATCCGCTTCAGCTACGACCTCCTGACCAAGGGTGAGGGCTTCAAGGACCTCGTTGTCGACGAGTACCCCTGGGACATGCCCCTCGACAACGACGAGGAGATGCGCCGCGTCGTCCTCGACCGATGCCAGACTGCCTTCCACCCTTGCGGCAGTGCTCGTCTGTCCAAGAACATTGAGCAGGGTGTCGTCGACCCGGCCCTCAAGGTCCACGGTGTTAAGAACCTGCGAGTCATTGATGCCTCCATCATGCCTGTCATTCCCGACTGCCGTATCCAGAACTCTGTCTACATGATTGGCGAGAAGGGTGCTGACTTGATCAAGGCTGAGCACAAGGACCTGTACTAAAGCAAACTATATACACCCCCCAACTCTTGGATAGCTCACACACTCATTCAGATTTTCCAACTATTGATTTTTACTGAGGGTTTTTTGGGAAACAAACGGAGGACAAAGGATGCACCGCACCACACCACTAATGGAGATACCCCTCTCATGTGATGGATGCGATGGATTTCATATTTGTAATTATATCGTTTGCAGCGAGTTAGTTTATTAATTGAGATGATGCATAAAAACCTAATGATCCACACTTGTATACACTACAGTGAATATATCCACTACAACAGAGTAGCTTTTTTGAAATGTTCAGCTGGAACGATTAAGGGGCTTTGAACAATAATCACTGACTCGACACAACTAAAAAATAGATCTTGGTTCTTTACTACCAGTAAAGGAAAGAGATTGTTTTCATTATAAACTAGATAGAGAGCGATTGTTAACTAAGTTAGATTATACTATTCCTTAGGCATATTGTCATCATTACCCAGTGAGGCGGATCTCAAAAGAATAGGGAGTTTGCAAGCACACAACTCTCCAATTGCGCTGTCCAACTGCACAAGAGCATACCTAGCTAATATCCGCCATATAGCTCTTTATAATAGATTTTTAGTTTTTAATTCATATCTCTATTTTCACTTTGCAAATACCGTTTTCGATACTCGCCTCCGAGCATCCTAGAGTACCTCCGTAGGTGGCGAATAATCAATTATTATTCATTTCTACTACTACCCCTCTATGCCACTCTCGACAGCTCAAATCACCACCAGTTCATCGAACATCCAAATAACAAGAAAAAACAGAGTAAAAAATAGCTGCTGTTAACCAATGGATTAATACTAAACATAATTAGGTGAATCACGATATACCGAATTATGTTTTCGTCATCTAGACAGTATCTTTATGCACATATCTCTGTCAGCTTCCTCACGTAATACCGTATTACCTCGCTTTTTTCGACGATAGATATAAATGGGTATTGTGGAAGTACCTTTCCTGGTTGAATACTACTAGACTATAGAGGGAAAGGTCCATCTAGGTACCGGTACCTTTAATTTGTCAGATTTATCGTCGAAAAAGCGAGGTCGAAAAAGCGAGGTCGAAAAAGCGAGTTCGCGATACAACTCCCTCGCTTTTTCGACGATAAATTCGGTAGCGTTTGAAGTACCTTCTTCATAATATATATGAGATTTTATATGTAAAATAAGAAGAAGATACTTCAC
Source organism: Trichoderma evansii (assembly GCF_050947405.1). NCBI lineage: Eukaryota > Fungi > Ascomycota > Sordariomycetes > Hypocreales > Hypocreaceae > Trichoderma > Trichoderma evansii. Next base: position 1,233,898 of record NW_028145198.1, on the reverse strand, counting down.
TGGCTACTAACCGTCAGATTTATCGTCGAAAAAGTGAGGGAGTTGTATCGCGAACTCGCTTTTTCGACCTCGCTTTTTCGACGATAAATCTGACAAATTAAAGGTACCGGTACCTAGATGGACCTTTCCCTCTATAGTCTAGTAGTATTCAACCAGCAAGGTACATCCCCTGCTACCCGCTTATATTTATCGTCGAAAAAAGCGAGGTAATACGGTACTACCTAACCTACAGGAGATTTGCAAGACACCGAGGATCTCGAGATGCCACCGGCACGCAAAAATATACAACGAGCACATGCCAATTGCGCTAATCTCTTCATACTACTAGTAGTCTGAGTTTCATTGCATATGCACATGTTCATTTCTGGGTTCCGCGTTATTCTGCAATCTGCTCCTAGACATGCATGTGAAAATGCCGAGCAAACCCCTCCTTATGTTGCTAGGAAACTTGCGAATATTGTCCAAAGTTACACAAATAATTTTATTACAATTGTCTAGGAAACCAGACATTAAACTTTTATGAGTGCATTATACAGGAGGTTGGTATTCAATATTTTCCTAGTTGCTGGAGTGATGAAAAAAGTATCATTCAAGCTTTTGCCAAGACGGAGGTGCATCTCCCGCTTTTCTCACACAACCCGACAGACAAGCAACAACAAGCGGGCGATCTACAACGGGTGACGATTTAGACTCTTCCTTCTCATGCAGAAACAATGCACTCAAAAAGAAATCCACATCCCAGCCCCTTCTTTTTACTAATTCAAATCTATTCTCCTCCTTCTATTCCTTCTTCCTGCATTCTTTAATTAAAACCCCCAAAACAGCAAATCCCTCTTGTCGCTCGGAAGATATCAATCACTTCAAAACAAGGGGCAGCATAAATTCCGTTCTATTTTTATAAAAAAAAAGCGGTAACAGTCTCCATGAAATCACATCCGAAATCTGCAGCCAGATCTGCGTCCTCTGTTACATTGCATCAAAATCTCGCACGATAATATTGATTCCAGCAGTCGTTGAAAACAGCATTTTCCCAAACTTTTACTAGCAAAAACCTTGCCCTTGCGCTTATTGCAAGGGCTTTCGTGCTTTTCTTCACAAAAAGCCCCCTCATCTGGCCAATAGCCGTCCAGAGCACATTGGTTTAAAAATAAACATCCTTCTTTAGGCGCCCAATGTGACGCGACTGGCGAATCAGATGTCGCTCTCCCCACCTCATGTAGGTGACAAGGGGGAGAGTAGCACAGAAATTCCATCATCTGTCACATTTCTTGATTCTGCACGTTGGTTCAGCACTGAAAATCAATTGCTGCGTTGGCAAAAATCTCTTGGCTTCCTTTGTTTGGGGGTCACACATCCTTCAGTCCCCTCCTTCAGCTTGCTTCACTTTGCGAATTGACACCGAAAAGTGTTGCCCCTTGTTCTTGTCTTCAAGCACAGACAGTTTCGTTTGAGCACAGTCAGATGCACTCACTCAATCATGCCCATTCAACGTTCCTCGTTCCGGGGTCAGATTCGGCACACTCCACTCCCGCAGCGGGGCCGTCACCAAACACATCAGTTTCATGGCTCTCTGCATGGCGCTTGATGGGGAAACTCTCGATACCGGCCGCAGACAGACGATAATAGAAAATCCATGTAAACAATAGTAGGCCCTAGGACCACCTGGGAAATAGACATGCTCTGTAAGTCGCAGTAAAAGTGAAAGCAATGGGGCAACACACCTGGCTAGTCTGCCTGCGAGCCTTTTACGCGCCGGCCGTAATGCATGGGCCGGCCTAGCGTGCCGTTTCAACATCTCAAAATAACTCTGTTCGCGTGGGAAATCTGGAGGCTCCATAGACTTTGGCTTCTGGGGCCCTTCTTCAGGTGACATTGTATGCCTGTACCTGCTTCTAGCATGTGCCGCGATCTGGAGGGGAGACACAAGGAAATCGATATAACTTCACCAGGATCCGCTTTTGATCTTGTTCACTCTCTCTTTTCCACGACGTCGGTCCCGGGCGGCGGCGGGCAGCATCACTAACAACTCGCTTTTGTTTTCATGATTCTGTTTTGTGAGGGGAATGACGAACGACAAAGTGAGCCGGGTTGAGGCATATCTTGGAACTATTATTCTCTCTCATTTCCAGCGAGCATTGTCGATTCCCTTCGTACATACTGTCCTTCATTGATGAGTTACCATGGCGCTCAAGGACAAGATTTCCTCTCCTCTCGAGGCGGGCCCATCCGTCCTCGACGCTCACCATACCCCCCCCCATCTTGTTCCAGTCCTCGAGTATACGTCTAGCCGGCTTGCGAAAAAGGCTGTCCACCTTACGCTCATTATCGTCCGCAGAGACTACCAGCTGCTCAACACCAACACAGTCTCTTCCTCAACGCCTAGAACGCCTGGAACTCCTAGAACACCTGGAACGCCTCTGTCCCCTCCACTCACTGGTGGCAGCACTGGCAGTAGTCGCCTAGGATTGTCTAGTCCTGTCGTAGCTTTGAAGCATTTCATGCGATCCGCTTCACAGCACGTCGTTGGATCAGGCCGCTCAGCTCAAAGCCCGAGGAGTCCCCTGCCTCCCATCTCACGTCCCATCACAACCACAGAGTTGCCGAGTCCCAGGTTTCGATGGCCGCTCTCGCCCACCACGCCTTTGTCTCCACCGCCGATGACGCCGTCCACGGCCTCATCACTGACGACCACTGATAGCAACGGACCGCCAACCCCGAATTGCACGGGGCTTCGTTGCTTTTATTCTGGCGACTTATCCCCGCGAACCGAGAAGATACTGAAAAGCACTCTCATCAAAGCGGGGAATAAGTTTGGCGTCGGGTAAGCGCACAACATGGTTACAGAATATGACTTCATGTATTGACAAGCAAATGCGTATTCAGGAGCGGATGGCTTGTACCCTTTACAAGCCCGAGCACCCGTGAGCTTGCAACCCAGCTCTGCCACAGCTCCATCGTCCAAAACGAGATCCTTTTCTCGTCAGACGGCTTGACTCTGCTGACGCTCGATCGATTGTACAGCATCAAGAGCGCTCTATCAAGCTACTCCAAGACAGGCTCCGCACTTATGCTGGAAGACGCCGTTGACGAGCTGCGCCGATATGTCCTGGCCCACAATGGCCGTCGAGTAACCAGATCAGACCTCCATAGATCATACGATTGGCTCAGTGTCAGCAACTCGGCCATCATTGATCTCGACCGCATGTATCGAAGAGCATACGGCGGATATGACCAGATAGGAGGCATCACCGGCATGGTACCAGAAGTAGTAACCAAGCCATTCGTCCTCGATCTGCCACCGAAAAGCAAATTCGAAGATTGGGAAGACGGAAGTCTTAGCCCTTCGAGCACCATCCTAGACGATGACATTATAGGGGTCGCTGTAACGGCTGTATCCTTTGTCAGACCACCAACCCCTCGCAGAATCGGCCTTACCTTGAAGCTGCAAACCGACTTTCCTGCCAAATCCAAGTATCTGGACCTAGGAGACGAGGTACCCAAGGAAGACGAGGACTCAGAGGACGAAGCCCATACCGCACGACCCGTGGATCAGCCCCCAGCTGCCATGTGGAATAGCCGGCTCACTATTGACCAGATGCTCAGCCCGAACCAAGACATGCATTCACCGGCTGTAGGACCCATGACTCCCCACGGATACGATGACATATCGCCCGTTACACGCGGAGAATGGGGTTTCCTCATGGGCGGCAATGGCCTGCAAATAGGGAAAACAGCAGCGGTTGAAACGTTTTGATGCCATTTATGAAGATATTGTATTGAGTGAATGTGGCACATGACTTTTTTTTTCTTTTCTCATCTTTCTTTAATATCCCATTTTTTCTTCGATTCCTAACTTTCCTTTCAGACACTTTCTGTTGTTACATTCTATAAGTTTCTACTATTTTCATCCTAGGAAGCGAGGTGAATCGGCGTTATTGGGTGGCAAAACGGGAGGGTATATTATTAGAAATTTCGCACATACGCATGAAAAAAAAATACAAATTATTTGTAAATGTAGTTTTGACCAGCATCTCAGTGCATTTATCACGTTAAACTCATTACCATCCGTAACGACTTGAAGCTTCTCGCCTGTTGTTTTTGCCTTTGGCAAAGCTGTCTTCCAGAGCGTCACGCTGAGAGGAAACATTCCGTACCAGCTGTTGTAGGCTGTGCTTGCCGCTGTGTATGGCGCGAACGGGATTGTGCGTCTGCTGCTCGCCAGCGGCTCTGAGCTCTTCGTTGTGTTGATATTCTCGGTCCATGTTGAAGTTGATAACCTTCTTTGCCATTTGTTTATCTCCTCCTCCTCTTCCAAACAATTCCCGTCTCGCTGCCGCAGAAAGATTCAAGTCATCGGCAACATTGTCTAATGATTCTGCTCTTGTGTCTATTGAAGCAGCAGCTGTCTTGCCATTGTTCATTTGCTGAGAATAGGCGTCCAGGCCGTATGGGTTCATAGCCTCGCCCGTTTCAAAGAGTGGCTCATATGCTCCTCCTGCTGGTACCGCTGTTGGAGCTGATTCTTCCTCGACGTGCATGGAGAAGAGCGACGTCTTTTTCGGGGGTGGCGCCGGGGCTGGCGCCGGTTCAGGCTTTGCTGATACTGATTCCTGGGTCGAAGCTACTGGTTTCGATGTTGATGCTGTGGAAGCTTGGGTTGCTGTACTCTTGATGGGCCTCTTCTTCATATTCCGAGCAACTGACAGGGGCTTGAACATTAATGGCTTCCCCATGAGTTTGACTTCTTCCGCAGGCTTCATTGTATCTGGTATTGATGGTTCGGCTGGTCGTTTAGGAGGTGGCAAGCTCAGACCCCCCGATGCGCCATCGGCGTTGCTATTAGAGCTACTTGAAGGTTCTTCATCTCGGCTGAATCCCTTTTCTGCACTGGTTTTGAGGTTGATGCCCGGTCGACTCGTAGATTTGCTCAGTATTGGCTTCCCAGCGTTTTTGGGCGGAGGAAGAAACGAGCTGAAACCGGCGAAGAGGCCGCCTCCGCCAGTGCGCGCACGTTTTGCTGGAGGTTCATTGCTATTCTCTGCACTTGCATCGCTAGAGGTGGAAACTTGAGGTAGGTTGAGGACGATTTTGCCTGGATTCGACCGGTCGACGACTTTTTGGAATGCAGGTTTCTTTGGCGCAGCAGCCTTCGCAGCAGGCTGCAGCGCGTCGACCTCAACATCTGAGGACTCGGAGTCGGAGTAATCGACGAGGCCCATTATGCAGTAAGAAATTCGAAATGCGAGGACGGGTTGGATGTATTGTATGGTCAGGCGACGGGCCAAGCTCTGACGTGACAATTATATGTAGAAGCCAAAAAAAGTGACGATCAAAGACTCTGACGTGAGTTCGGTAGGTGGATACAGTAGCGCAAATGTTAGCGGTTGATGCGCTAAAGCAGGGGTCCAGCTCATATCTTATCTATTAGTGTCGAGACCCTTTTAATGCTACCCCACGGCAAGCTGCTAGCAACAGCATCATCGTCCTCTGGCTTTGCTTGACTTTGCGCCTCCATCGAGCCAAACTTTATGACGAGGAAACATGTGAGCGATTAGTGGCATGCCAGTAAATGCCAATATCAACCCTATGAATACGCTCATCAGCTCGAAATAACCTCTACAACCCGCCCGTTTCCTCCAATAAGCCATCTTCAACATGTCTCTCATTCAGCTAGAAGAGTGAGTTTGCAAGTTCCCTGGGTGACGATGTTGCTTGCCGACCCTATTGGCGCATAGGCCACTCGTCCAACTAACTGTGCTTGGTACTTCAGGCTTGTCACATACCAGCTTCGCACTGGCTATCTCAACGAAATCGCCGACGGCGTGGGCGAGCGACTCATCACTGTCAACGACAGCAGCATCAATACCGCACCATTCAAGTCAGCTGGCTGGCGACCAAACTCGTCACATGTCAAGCGGACACATTCTCCGCCGATACCCACGGCAATTGCTTCAGAATATTTCCAAGCGCCGCGACAGGCTGGCCTGACATTGGAAGATGGCTACGAAGATGGCGGTCTGCTTACTGGTGGGGGGGCCGACACCATGGGCCCGGGAGCCGCAACCAAGAGGCGCAGGCGCCGAGAGCAGATGGAAGAAGAGGACAGCAGCGACTTTAGCGACGAGAGTGATGATGAATCTGAACACCGGGCGGCACAGCAGATCAAATTCGCCAAGATGCCTGTGAGGCACCGTGCCGGGTCCTCACCCGGCCAAGCCTCTCACATCCCACCGATGAATACTTCTCCTCGAGCCCCCAGGCGAGGTTCCCAATCTTCGCTCAACATCTTTCCAGGACGACCGCGACGAGACACCGTGACTAGCAGCGAGGTATCCTCCGAGAATGAGTTCGACATGCCGGTTGCGTATAGACATAGGGAGGCTGCACGAGCGGCGACGAGGGCGATGAGGATGCAAGATAAGATCAACGAAGAGCCCTCACCAGGCGTACAGATCGCGGACCCTCTACACGATGAAGACGAAGACGATTCTGACGAGGCATCGGATATATCGGAGTATGTTGCAAGCATTGACGAGGCCTCGATCCTCGACGTTGTGGAGAACAACCCCATGAATGCCCCCATGAATGCGTCCCCTACTCGACAAGTAGTAGGCACACCTCCCAGGAACTTTACCAGACGACAGTCTGTTCAAATATCTCAGGCACATGCAATGCCGTCTGTTTTCAATGCGTTGCCGCCTCCGCGCCCAATGAGCATTGTCCGACCTCTCAGCGTGGTCCAACCCCAAAGTCTACTCTCCGCCGCCATAAAGGCTAAGCGGTACAAGTCCAGCGTACCCTTTCAAAAATTTGCGCATCTCAACGGAGAGGGAACGCAGGGGGCTATTTCTATTCGAATCTACGCGGCATTTTCCAATACTCCCAGCAAGTACTTGGAAGTGGTTATTCGACCCAGAGTGCAGAGTGGCCAGGGAGTGGAGAGGGCGGTCACAATAGCTGATCTGATAGGTCTGGGGTTGTATCGATATAACGAAGAGAAGAGAGAGCCGCCTATAGCTCCCAAGAAGCGCAATATCAACTGGTATACGCTCAGAATGGTAGAAGAAGGGGGCGAGGTGGACGACGATTTCCCACCGTTTGACCGGACAAAGCCTCTCACATCGGCCACTACCGTCAACAACGCACATATGCGAGGCGGTGGACGAGGCAGATCTAATTCAAAAGTCTACGACGAGTTTGCAATCGTTGCCGCTACGGAATCAGAGTATGAGGCAAACCAAAAATTAACTCCACAGGAAGACGAAGAGGAAGAAGCACAGCCGGCTCAAGATAGTATCCCGGAGGAGGCAGTATCACCCAAGGCTGAAACACCCAAGGTCGAAAATGCCAATGGAAATGGCAATGTCAACTTCGGCATCTTCTCGCCTCCACAGTCGGATCATCCGCGACCAAATCCGATTTTGAATACAGCGTACCGACCAAATGTGCTCCTGGCAGATGCTCCTCAGACACGTGCTACGGTATCCAACGCGATACGAGGCCAGCAGAAGCTACTACGGATCTTCATTATGTCGTCTGACGTGGCAGCCGGTCAAATGGTCACGCTTGACATCACCACCGACACGTACCTAGCTGAAGTATTGGATCAAGTATGCCGCAAGAGGAATCTTGACAAGGCGAACCACGTACTGAAGCTGCCCGGGTCCGGAGCGCTGGTAATGCTAGACCGGCCAGTATCATCGATAGGAAATGTGACGGATCTAGAACTATACCGACGTCGGTTTGCGACAGACGGCCCGCTAGCCACAACGGGCTCTCTGGGAACCTCGTCACCGAAGATGGTAGCAATGCTGGAAGGGCCTCAGCCACCACGAAGGGGCCACAAGAAGACGTATACACCTGGCTCTCATCCGCTGGCACGCGAGGTCATCCAGCCTGATGAGCTCCCCAGCGCCAACTACAAGCGGTATACGGTGTGGCGCAAGCAGCCAATGCGAATTGTGGGCATGAGTGAACGAGTCTTGGTGATTGATGGCGAGTACATCCACATTGTGCCGGCTTCCGGAGGCAAAGCCATGCAGGAGGGTGGAGGCAAGACGACGACGGTGCACTTCAGCAACGTGATCGGGTGCAAGGTGCCTCGAAAGCACCCAACCAACGTCAAGGTGAGTAGTGCCAAAATGATTTTAAGCTTTCTCAAAATTCTTCTCTTTTTTCCTTGTCCTTCTTGAGTTTCAGCTGTGGCATAACAAGCTCCCCGCATGGTGGAGTTGTGTTGCGGGTGGCAAGCTCAGCCTCGTTGTCACGTTTATTCTTCTTTTTATTTTGGACCAGAGTTCTGGGATGAGGCTAACCGTGCCAAAAATAGCTTGTTGTTTACAAAGCCACAGAGAGCAAACGCTACGATTTTGAGGCTCGAGGAGCTGATGAAGCTGCCGAGATAGTGGCAGAGCTGAAGAAGGGCATTTCACCTTATAGAGAGGTCTGAGCTTGCGCGTACTTGGAAGTGTGGAGCGGGCGCTGGAATTGAGTTTGGATGCGGGCTGTGAAGGCGACATATGCAGCCAATCATTGTTTTGCTTTCTTTTACAATTGTGTATATGAATGGCCTTGATTTTTTTTTCTTATTACGAGTCAGATGCCCGAGCGAGGCAAAATGTACACGCGTTCCGTGATGAAGAAAGATCCTTATCGTGAAAGTGACGACGTGTGGCTGAGGCTGCATGCCGGAGACTTAGCAAAATGTCACGATGGGGATGCTAGCAGCGCACCCAGCCGCTGTGGAGCAGCCTAACAAGGGCCGGAGTTTTTTTTTCTAGGGGCTGAGATGCGAGATACATTTGCTGTAGGTACCGCATAGTGTACCGGTATTACGCACGACAGGGGATGAATTGGGGATGAATCTGATGACATCTGGGGCTTTGTCGATCCTAGGAATAATTCCGACGTGATGCAGCTTGGCACTGGGATACGCATGGGTTGAGACGAAGAGTGGCTGTAGGATGGCGAGCGCATGGTTTTTCCTATAATGGTTACTAATGAACATATTATTACAAGTGGTTAGAATGAAGACATTTGCCAAATGAGATATTGAGATTGACGAATGCCGTTTGATCGGCAAAGCTAGGGCTGATAATTTATTAGGGAGGACTGATACCCATTTTGCCTAAAGCAATGGAGCAGATGCGCTTTATATTGAGATTGGCTACAGCGGAAATTATGGTCCCATTTGGGAAATCTTTGATTGTTTCTTGGATGTTCTTACATCCAACGACCACTATTCTTGATCGTAGCCTAATTCTCTGCTTATTCTTCTTATCATTTCCCCCAGTTACATATATACAGATGCCCACCAGCGAGTAATGTTAGCTCCTGCATAGAAGAGGGACATGTCTGACGTGTTCTGTGTTAAATGCTTCACTATTACTACAGGTATCCTTAAGCAGGGGGCCGAGAAACGGCAAGGCGAAACCCGAGCTGCATTACTGCGGAATGACAACAGAATGATATCGGAGACAGCCGGCTAGGAAAAGCCCCAATGTCTCGGCAAAATCTCCGAGGCGGCGAAGAGATGCGGACTTGAGCATAATAGCGGCCGAGATAGCTCCCAGGTGGTGGTGGTTGGTTCGACATCTTTACATTCTATGACGCCAAGCGGGAGGACGAGCGGTGAGCACGGATACATGCAACACCAAAGGGAGGTTGATGTATCACTCATGCGCCATTATTCTTCTTTAATTCCTTGGCTGGGAGACAAAATGTCTTAGTTTTGGATGTAGCGTAATGGACGTGGCACGACAAGTATATTGCAGCAATACCGCCACTGCGAGTAATCTTTGCCCTGTCCTACCTGTGCAATTACGAAATACGAGACATGCAATTTGCTCTGCCCGTGGTAGTACAATTGTATATTGTATGATTGAGTCGTTGGTCCTCTTCTCCCCCTTTATTATCCAAGGTTGGTGCAACAAGGCGTATTGTCACGATGATATGTAATCTGCCTTACCTCCAATTTCAAAGATAGAATCTCTATACTTGTCAAACTCGTGGGTTGGCATTCTTATTTTATTTACTAATCACACAATCTATTCTTTTAGAAGAATAAACAAGCGTTGGGCATTAAATCACCTTACAGATTTAGCTTCACTGCTTGAGCATATAGTAATACAAACGTAGAATATACTCCCTATATGTAATCAGACTCTGAAGAATCTCACATCGGTCTATGAACTCTGTTCATATCACTAATAAACAATTGAAACCAAATATAGCACATTCTAGCTATTTTATTTTCCTGAGAAGAAGAGGGGGCCATGAATACGGCTGAGTGCACCTCGTCGTAGCGGGCAGAAGAAACTCCATCGGCCAACACATCGTTAGACGCAGATATGCACCAAGCAACAGAAAGCAGAATTGTAGTTGGGCTTAAACATGCCATACAGGTCATCTCCCCAGTCAGCCCAACAACGAGATCATTGTATGTAGCTTGCATATTTTCATCAAGTCTGTGGGCTCCTGGCGGTTATCTTTCCTCCAAAAGGCTGATTCTATAATAGCATTAGCCCTGGATCTTTCGAAATCCTTCCTGAAGCTCGTTGACCTGCACGGCGCAAACCTCTGGAATCCTCCTCGATGTAACTCTATCCAATAAACACAGTGCGTTTGTGTCACCTGTTACTTACTCCAAACCATGCTATCTGTTTCTTCGCATCTTCATGTAGCTACGTACCTATGCAATGCACCTAGAATTAGGCTCTCGATCCCAGGCTACTGCTTTACCAGCCGCCCGACTTCGATCCTCCCGCCTATTCTTTAGGAAATAAAAACCGGACAAGACATAAAAAATACCATCATCGCATACTATTCTCCTCCATTTCTCAAAACAGGTGGCGGTGGTTGGGCAGCATTCACACCCTCTATTCCAGCCCTGGCCCTTCTTCCCTCTCCCTCTCCCTGGTTTTCTTGGGGGAGGCTTGGCTCCTACGTGTGCTGGACTTGGCTTTTTTTTGGCGGCTTTTCCCACCCCCTGTCAAAAATCCGGTACTTTGGCGGCACGTACCTGCCCAGATATTACTGTGCCGGCAGGGCGTTTGTTAGCCGCATGTGCCTGCGGCCCCCCTTATTGCCTATATTAGTTGATTCATTACGAGCCTCCCACGCTGGACGCGCAACGCAACGCACGCTGTTACAGTGGCAGGCCTGGTACCTGCTATTTTGGCTGCACGATAATAGATGCTGCTTAATCATCGTAGCATTTTCATCTTCTCCTTGTTACATTCTCTTCCAGAAGATGATGAAGCAAGCAGAAGCAAAACCCCGTGTATTTCAGCATGGCTTTGGCTACCACTTTGGCCGACGCTAGTGCCATCTACTTGGGACATACCTCATCTGTCGCACACATGAAGCAGAAAGGATCGCCGCCTCGCCAATCACAAAACCCAGACGTCATCATGGAGGATTCGTTGCCGCCACGCAGCACACACAAGCACTAGCCACGCAGGAGTAATACTCAATCTTGGTCGCTTAATTCTATGAAATAATATACAGCGAGCGAGGGCAAAAGAACAAGCAAACAAAACAGCAGACCCGCCCCATATTGCTTTGCATGCGCCATGATCCACCAGCTACCACTAGCAAACTAACACTTCGTACTAACGACCGACTAATCTGTCTCATCTTCATGTTTCTCATCCTCCAAGGCTCTCCCCACTAACGGGTCCAAGCCACCCCTGCCCTGAATCTTGTTCGCAAATGGGAAATCAGCCCAGATACAGCAGCAGAACAAGACAAAATGGGCTGCCTCACTGGGGGACGTGACGCCAAAACCACACAGCACAGCATGTGGCTGGGACGGGTTTATTTTTGCTTCCTTGGTTGGGTGTCTCTCACCTCCTCCACACCAAGGGACCCCCCCGAGTCTAAGCCCAGATTCCTACCACGACTAAAACAAGATTAAATGTGACACAAGAACCTTAGCACCCTTGATCTTCACTCTTGTATAAAGTCTTCCCTTCTCCCCATTCGTTTCGTCTTTCTGTATTTCAAGCTTCCTCTCCACATTTACCTTTTTGCTACTAGCTAGATCTCTTTTGATATCTATTTTAATCTATCTGCCACAGCAAACGCAGACAAAACAACCCCATCTCTCGACTTTCTCAATTCTCCATCTACCAACCCTTCACAAACACACACATTCACCATGAAGTTCTCCAACATTGCCATCCTCGCGGCTGCTGCCCTTGTTCAGGTATGTATCAATCAGCTTCCATCATTATTTCATCTTAGTTCTATGAACTATATATCTATACTACCCAATGTCAATTCATGTAAACCACACAAAGCTAACCTCCAAAACAGGCCAACCCAGCTCCAGCTCCTTCACCCGCCCCCTCTCCAGCTCCAGTTCCTGCCCCAGGCCTCTTCGACGACATCTCCACCTTCATCGACGGTGCCGCGAACAAGGTCTCAACCTTCATCGACGGCATCCACTCCAACATCGACGAGGGCCGCTCCAAGGGCAGCGCCATCGCCAGCGCCGTCGAGTCCATCCTCCACACCGGTGAGAGCGATGCGTCCAAGGTCATCGCCAGCATCACCTCCGAGGCCGGCTCACTCTTCAGCTCCCTTAGCAGCGTCGCTGCCACCGCTACCGGCTCGGCTGCCTCCTCTTATAGAAGCGAAATCGCCAAGCTCAGCGCGTCTGTCGCTCAAGCAACTAGCGAGGCCGCCGCTGCCGCCTCCAGCAAGTCAACGGCTGCTGCTGCTCCTGCTCAGACCGCCTACATGGCCATGGGTGCGCTGATGGGAGGAGCTGCTATCCTCGCCAACATGTAAGAGATTGGCAAATGTTCGTTGTATTTGTATTCTATGGAGCCAAATTTTGGTCCAAGGGAAAGGATGAGTATACGTATTTGTATGTGCGTGGTGTAGGAACCGCAGTAAAGGAAAGGAGGAAGACAAAATACCCCCCAATTCACGAGAGCGTATTGTGGCATGCCTTGGTTAAGGGTGCCTTTTAGTTATGAAATAACGAGTCTGAGACTGCATCAGTCTGTGAATTTAATTCAATATTAAGTCTTGATTTACCTTGGCATAAAACATCTCATTCTGAATGCCTTATTCCGTGACATGCTCTCTAAACAAGAGACAGTGAGAGCATCCAGCATTCGCTATTGCTCATTATAAACCAGTATCTATTCTCCACAGCGAGAATCATCAAGATTTCTTCGCCGTCTGTCCCCAGAGCCTATCCACGATTTGAAAAATCGCCGTCACGTCTTTGATTACGTCGCCATCGCTCTGTCCACCTAGCCTCTGTTGTATCTTATCGGGATGCCAGCGCACTCGCTCCTCTTTGAGCTTCGTAGCAAACTCCTTCTCTCCAATGTCCTCCAGTCCCAGGCCGTAAATGAAAAAATCTCGAACTGCCTCCTCATTAACGTCTTTTCGCTGCCCACTCAAGACAGGCCAGGCAATCTTTTCCAGAGTGCCGTCCCAACTCGACCAAGCCTGCGTATATGTAACCCATCCATCAGCCCAGCGCCGTCTCCGACGTCGTTCTTCAGATCGGCGCAGGCTTCGATCCATTTCTTCCCGTAGCTTGCGATTTTGCTTGTCTTCTTCCTTCTTCCTTTTGCGCTCTTCCTCGCGCCGCGCCCTCTCTTCTAGCAGACCTGCATTGGTCTTTTCCCACATCTTCTGCCGAACGTGCGCTGCGTACTCTTCATCCGTCATCTTCTCGAGTTCGCCTTCCGGCCCGACTCTTTCGTCTGAATAGACGTGAATGGGCTGTCCATAGACGCCCTCCCAATATGCAGCGCCTTCGTCGTCCGCCATGGCATCAAACAGCGATTCGCGGAAAGCGGCCTCTGTGTCAAGTGGCGGAGCCTCATGAGGATTGGGCGGCGTGGGCGAGCGGTGGCGTCGACGGCTATGGCGATCGCGATGGCTGCGATGACGATGTCGACGGTGGCCAGATTCATCTTCTTTGCTTCGAGAGCGGTGACGGCGCTTCTCGCCCTTCAGCTTCAGCCGCGACCGCCTTGGCTTCGTCGTGTCCATATTTGCGTCTTCGCCATCATTGCCTGCGGCTGGCTTGACGTCATTTGCCGGAGAGCTTATCGGCGCGTCATCTCTTTGGTGTCTCTCTGGCGGGTTGCTTGGGTTGATGGATGAAAGGATATGCCGCCTCTTTGGCGATTGTGGCTCCTGGCTCATGGTTGGGGCGCCATATTCACAGCCAGGCAGAGCTTGGTTGTTGGAGATGGAAGAGGCTGAAAGCTGCGGAAACAAAACTGGGCTGGCCAGGCTAGCAGGCCACGGGTGTGTGTGGGGGCACTATAAATAACCTCCTGTAGCCTTGGCCTCTCACTGCCCTGGAGCAACTTCACTTCCGCGTATAGTACGCCCGAAATAGCAAAAGCAGTAACAAACCAAACAGATGTCTGTTAAATTGAGATTTGTTGTCTATTTACATAGATGCAAATTTTTTCTGTGGTAATATATAAATGAAAATAAAAGTTTGAGCTGATTTGGAATGACGCCCTTTCTTCAAGCACCTACTATAGGTATACTGAGATACTCAAATACTACCTAATAGAGCATCTAAGTGAAAGCTTCTGCAACATGTAAGAGACAAATCACGCCGGTCATCTGAATTCTGCCTCGGTACTACCAATATCTTGGTGAAAATTTCCACTGCTTGTATCTTTTGGCGCATCAAAGAGTTTAATTTCAGCGAATCATCTTCTGGACCCTCTCACGCATCCGCTTGAAGATGGCCATACTAAAACCTTCCTCCTTGTCTTTTGGTCGATGCTGCTGCAGGAATAGCCATACCGTCAGCATTACAACACAAGATGCGAGAACGATGGGCTGCAGTGTCTTGACGCCCTTTGCTTGCGCAATGGCACCGACAGCAAAAGGCAGAGCAGCTGAGCCAGAACCTCCAACGGCTGTCGCAAATCCAATGGCACTGATATGGAGAGACCGTGGTAGAACTGTAGTCATAAGCACCACTGCCGTAGGATAGATGGGTCCTATGACGAATATTAGTATAGGTATATATATAGATATCGTTTTAAGAAGTAGGCATTAAGAAGGGTCAGCATACCCAAAATCATGCCCAAAAATGCGGATGCCACAGCAGTGACTACCATGTTAGGAACAAGCCAGAAGACCAGCTCTATGACGATAGCCAGCCCGAGATACAAGAGCATAGCCCGAAAGCCGCCCAGCCGGGAAGTGACGAATCCTAGAATAAATCGTCCTACCGTCATGCCACCCCAGAATCCAGTAGCCGTGGCGCTACCGGCAAGTGTAGAGGCGTTACGGACCTTTGTCATGAAGACGACAATCCAACCTCCGATGGAGACCTCGGTACCGACATACAAGAAGATGAACAAGGAGAAAAACCAAGTGAGCTTGTTCTTGAGCGCCTCCCTTGTTCGTCCTGATGAGCCTTCTCCACCAGCCTTCTGGTGTGGGTTTTCACTTAGGTATACTGCACCTGTCTGAGTCCAAAATGTGGAAGTGGACGCACCAAATTCGAGTGCCGAGGCGCTGACCTGTAAACAATAGTGTCAGAACGCCGAGCTACTCAACTGCTTGGCAAATAGAAGGAAATCATCATACCATGATGTAATAGAACGTCCACCAACCACCGTGTCCGTGCGAGCTGATACTTGTAGCAATCAGGGGAGCGACGGTTGCTCCTAGAGCGTAGCAGGCCTGCAGAATGCCTGATACCTCGTGCGAATTGGCCATGTTGCCGATCCAGGCGCTCCAAGCAGCATCTACGATGCCATTACCGAAACCAACGAGGATATACATGACAATGAGGACGGGAAATGGAGGGTGGAACGAAATAACGAGATAGGGAACCAGACGGAATGCTGGTGCGATCATGGCTACGCCTCGTTGGCCGAGACGGACATGCAGGGCACTATTCACAAAGGCCGCCATGGTGTATCCGACGAATGGCGACAAGAAGATGAGCGACACAACGGTGTAAGTGAGATTGTAATGAGTTTCCAGCTAAAATGATTCATTAGTGTTTTCATTCTGGTTTGATAGGACGTAGCGCCGAGCGTCATACCTGAGGAACTAGGGCCTATAGAGAGAGATTAGCATCTGTATATACAGAATCATTGGAACCATCTGCCACAATCAAAATTTTTATCGCACTTACACCATATGAGCCATCATTCATTCCCAAAACAAAAAAGGACCAAAAGGTGGAAAAGACTCGGTACTTGTTGATAGGTGGCGAGTTCCATTTCACCTTTGCCTCAAAGGCGTCTTCCGGAGGCGTCGAGGCTTCGCGTGTGAGCGCAGGCTCGAGAATTGAAGCATTCTCAAACGGTTTCTCAGAGACACGGCCGCCTTTGAAGACTGCTTGGGGCGGGAAGACTTCCAAGGGAATGTCCTCTGTAGTGTGAAGAGTCTCTGTGGCTGTAGACGTTGCCATTGTCAAAGATGAGCGGCTGCAGCAGCCAGGAATTAACTGTAGTTGCTAAACGTTGTCTTAGAGACTCAATGGTTCAGCGATGGCTCCCCCAGGGCCAAAGCTCATATAAATACACCGGATGATGATGCCAGATATCTTCTCTTGGCTCCAATTTTGATCAGTTGTTGTGTGAGATATGTGTTGCTTTGCTGCAAATACGGTGAATCGGGTATTTAGACTAGTAGCGCCCTCTCGGATTTACCCCGTTCTGCTCACCGGCTAACAATTACCAAGCAGAGATGACTCCGTTAGCGGCGCCCTCCCGCTCTGCAATGGATTGAACTGAGCTTCCTATTTTCACGTAATAGAGCAAGCTTGTCAAGATCAGATTCGCTAGACACGGTCCCAAGGGCAGGCCTTGATAAGAAATCCAGCACGTAATTCCGGTTTTAAGCTATAGGCTAGGCAAGGGTGGCTAGTAGATGGAGATCCCAAAGGCAAAAAACGCTTAATAGAGCAGCATGAAAATTGGGGTTTATTGGACGGGCTTGTCGACTGATAGCTAACATGATACATGCTCTCCCAATTGTCTCCTATAAATTGATCAAGTTACATCTAAACATTTAAGTAAGATCATGTGAGGGACGAGGCCCTGTATCTGCCGAAGCTGTAACTGCATTGTGTACCTGGTCGACCGCTCGGGGAGTGTCGGGCAGCGCGAGCACCAGCGAAAACCACGAGGCTGTGCTAGTTTTAAGCTTCTAAGAGTCATCCTTTATTCTGGGTTTTGTGGGGTGCATCTCCAACATACAACTAGATCCATCTTTCCCCTGCGGAGCCCCGCCTCCGGCAGTCTGTAATGCCATTTGAAGAGATGGCTGTAGACGGATATACCGAAAAAAAAGAACATGTGCTGGAAGGATTTTTGTTTGGGTTTGTAATCTGAAAGAGAAGAAGCATGTGATGACAACGTATTAGATTCTGTCTACGCCTACTTCGAAGCATCTAAGCGTTCGAGGTGTCTGAGATGGCACCATGAAGAAATTGCGAAAACGCTTAAGCGTATTCGCAATTTCAAATCTATACTATATGTGACTTGTCAATTATTAATTCTCTCAATATGAATACCTAAGTAATAGGCAGGAATATGTTAGTCCATTGCCGCGGAGATTCACCGTGAATTTCTTATGCATTTCCATAAGATGATGCTCTGGAACATTGTGTCAACAGTCCAAGAAACCAACTGCGTATTTGTAACGATCATTGACTAATAATTTTATTACTCAATTTTAATCATATTTCAGGTTCTAATCTTTTTAGAACAAGCATCAGATGGATTCCTAGTAGAGGTATTGTTCTCGACTTCGCGTAACTCATACCGTTTCTAGAGCTAGTCTCTAAAAATAGTCCTTTACAAGCGACTATGCAATGCCACATGGATTTCAAAGGTGCATCCTCTTCAGTTCATACTAGCATGAAGGAAGATATACTATTATAGTACTGATTGACTGCGAGAAACTATTTTCCAATGCAAGTGACACTGAGAAGAGGTTCTTCATTATCATTATCTCCAGCTCTATCGCTTAAGCGCCCTGGAAATTAAACGTTTAGGGCCCATAACAATAATCTTTAGCAGCACGAGGGGTGTGGGCCCCTTTGTGGCTTCGTCTGACCGGGGTGGTTTTAGGACACGAATTGGAGGATCTGAACCAATCAATCGCCCTGTGCACAGAATCGCAACGCCAAAAAGCTCGACGTCTCTGCTACGTCGCCTCTTTCCGCATCCTCGCGATTCGCCCGATCCAACACGCCCTGCTTTTCAGCGTCGAGAGTCTCAAACGCCTTGCGCTCCACTGCCTGGACCTCAGTCTGTGCAGCGAGAGGCGAGCTCTGGTCCCGGAGGCCATGCCGCGCAGATGACCCCGGCAGCAACAAAGTTCCCCTATTTGTACGAAAGAAGTTGAGTTTGCGCCGGCTTCGACTAGCGATCCATCATGGGCGGCCTACTCTTACTCGTTGGCCTATGCGTAAGACTGCATGCTCTATAACAGATTCGGACTGTTCGTTATGCTGACTTTGGATGTTTCAGATTGTCATGGCAGTGGCGTACGCAACACCTATATCGAACGGTTAATACCAAAGACACACCCAGCTAACAATGAAACAGTTCGTTCCTCGCTGGAGCCCTGCCATTATCGATGACACTTTCACAGTCACAGCTTCGATTAATATCTAGCATTGGAGTTGGCGTGTTGGTTGGAACATCTCTTATAGTTATTATACCCGAGGGCATTGAAACTGCAGTTACGCCCGCAGAAGCCTCTCATCTTCACAAAGTACGAAGCCTGGTGCGAAGATCACCATGGGCCCTTGGAATCGAACCTCGAGATATTATCGAAACATTCCCCGTTGTGCGGACTGCCGCCCCCCGAGATACGATACAAAGCAGCGACTTGGCTAGCATTTCACCACGAATCGAAGTCTCACAGAGCTATGAAGTTGTAAAAAGACAAGATGATGGAGAAGAGCAACCGCAGGAGCCACCCAAGCAACCGCAGGAGCAGGAAGAACATGAACACAAAGAAACCGAAACAGAGCACGCGCATAGTCATGAGGTTCCAACGCTGGAAATTGGATTCTCCATGATTGCTGGCTTTATTCTGATGTTCCTTATCGACAGACTTCCCAGACATGCCACTGAGAGCCTGCGGGCTGGACCAGAGACTCGCCACATGAGCTTGGACGATCTTGGAGGGGGCGATACAGCGTCCATTGACGAAGAGGCGGATGGTTTCTTGAACTCCTTGGCGCCGACCCCTCGAAAAGCGCGTAGCTTGGCAACAACCACTGGATTGGTGATCCACGCCGCAGCCGACGGTATCGCCATGGGAGCTTCAGCAACATCATCTAATATGCGACTGGGCTTCGTCATTTTTATTGCCATCATGATTCACAAGGCCCCCGCCGCCTTTGGATTGACCTCAGTGCTGCTCAAGCAAGGACTATCAAAGCGGGCAGCTCGGGGCCATTTGGTGATATTCAGTTTGGCCGCACCTGTTGGTGCTTTTTCAACCTGGATCATGATTACGCTGCTTGGCGGCGATCATTTGCAGGGCAATTCAGGTCAATGGTGGACGGGTATGCTACTGCTGTTCTCAGGAGGAACATTCTTGTAAGTTCATATTGCCATGGCCTCCAAGGTTGATAATCCCAGTAAACTAACTGTATATACAGGTATGTTGCGATGCATGCTATGCAGGAGGACACCGCTCATAGCCACGAACACGGCTCCGGCATGAATGGCTACTCAGAGGGAAACTCTGCAAATCAGCGAAAGCCAAAGGGCCCTCAAATGCGAGACACGATTGCCACGGTTGTGGGTATGGGGATTCCACTTCTCGCGCAACTTGGCCACTAGAGGTCCCGCTGAATATGATTTACATACATATACTGCACATCAAACGTACCCAGCAGAGAGGGGGTGTTTCAATTTCTTTTATTCTAAAACAGCATTTACTACGGGATGATCTACTGCAGATGTAGACGGGTTTGCGGATAGTTATAGAGTTATTTCTTCGAAGGTTGACATAGTTGGTCGCTTTGATGGCTTATCATGCGCAGCATATAATTACATAGAGCACGATAGACGATGTCCGGCATAGGACAAAAAAGCATTGGTACTTTTGTTAATTGAATTAACTGTTTCTATTACCTCTACTACATCTACAGCCTCTACTATATGCATGATGTATATAACTTTGCTGTTCTCATTCTCATTTGTGTATGCATGTTCATTTTGTGGCCTTCGGCATACGCATATCAGATGTATGTAGTGCTGGCGAGCTAGCAAATCCAGTGCACAACACGCCACTCATTAAAAGAGAGGTACTCCGTACATTATACTCTACTTCATGGCGCCAAGATCAGATTAATGCCCAACAACGGGTCAATACAGCACAAACAGCAGTCTAGATTGGCTCATCGGGAAATGACGTAACACAAAGGAGCAGCAATATTATCCGGAGTAATTTTTCCATTTTTTTATAAGATGCGCCGCAGGTAACGTTGTGAGAGGAGAGGGGATCTCCAGTTTCTGTAACCAGGTGGGAATCAATGTGAAACAAGCTTGGATGAGGAAGGATCCCTTGCGAAACAAACGATTGCTTTTTTTAACTTAAAAACGCCAAGAAAAAAAAAATCAATATGGGTTCGATCGGAAGCCCCGTTATTTGAAGGGGTCATTTGAGAGACCGATGCCGATGCTGATGCTGCTGATGGTAATACTACTAGCAGTAATAGTAATACTGGCATGTCCCAAAATAAATGAATGGATATTTACCACTGCAAGCGCAGACGGCTGCAAGTGAAACGACGCCACGTTGGATGGAGATGGAGAATGCAGTCCCATGTACGTGGTGCCACTGCTTGGGAATATCGGATTTGTCAGACCAGGGGTAGGGCATCCAATACTGCGCCTCCCTCATTGTTGAAGAATCTTGGTAAAGAATGCATGGTCTAATAGGTAGAAATCACAACATCTTTAGCAGAAAAAGTTGGGCATACGCACATCCATATTTCGCACTAACATGTGCTGTTTACTGTGCAACCATGAACGCAGGACGCAGCGGTCAGATGAGGCCACTGCTGCGTGTATGTACTTGCTTCTATCTGCACCGGTGAGTCGCATGTGTACAATGAGCTTCCTAAAACGAAGGGCTTGGATTGCCTAGCTAAGGCTGTGCTCCGCAGAGCGACATGGCCAGTCAATTTGCTCTCTTATACGTATTACATTCCAGCGTGTATTTCACACTGCGGGCCGGAATGGAAAGGATAGACGGGCGAAGCTTTTTGCGAAGCACAGTCAGCAGCGGCTGCCCCTTGAATATGACGATCGGCCGAGATCCAGCCGCTGGTGAGAGCTGTAACTTTTTGTAAAACGTACATTGATACTGATTCTCAGCTTGTTTATTATTTTAAGCTTTTCAACCAGGTATGCGCTATAAGTATGGAAAACCAATAGTGTAGACCAAGTCCGATCCTGACCAGCTGCTTGCCGCCCAGTAGTGCTACTTACACGCCGTCTCAGCTGCCCTGTATGCGATTCGCAGCCCAGCCAGTAAAGAGCATACACATCGCAAACGTGCACCTTTTATTGTCTTGCACAGCTGTTAGACACGGGCGCTTGAAGCGGCATTGGGCAATGCGGAGAGCAATATTCGGTATAATCCATCATGTATAACATAGTCTGGTGACCAGGTTTTGGGTGCGCACCGCTTATTCGCACACGAGGGTTCGGCACTGAGTCTGTATTTTGCAGTACATGCTGCTTGTAGTGTAGAGGCCTGACGGGAGAGGGGCTCGGTGGGACCAGACCCGATACACGACGCATCAAGAAAAGCCTCCTTGTTCAGCCGTTGCACAGGTGCAGACACACAAAACTGGCTCTGGTTCTGATGCCGGGTACTCCGTAGCGCCAAAACTGCTGCTCCGTCAGTGCAGCGTCAAGGCGGCGGCTGCTGCAAGGGCATGTCCCCCGCCTCCACCGTGGCCAGCGAGCCGTTAGCCAGTGCCAGTCAGTTGAGGCGCCGCATGCGGGCAGCGCAGCCGCTGTCTCAAGGGCCACAGTGCCGCTAGGAGCGCCCCGGCTGGCAGGTACTGCTACTTTGTCTTCGTATACACTCCAGCGCCGTCAAGCTGGCACTAACATGGAAAACCAACAAGCACTATGTCAAGCCTTTTGCTGCTGATGACGATGTGCCCAGAAAGGCCCCAGGCGCCCCTCCTGTGGCTCCGGCATCTCCAGCCAGCGCCTGACGAGGCGGATCGCAGCGCACGCAGGTGGACACCCACCTCCAGCGCCAGGGTGCTGTTGCGTGCTGGCGGCGGCTGTTAGCGAGCTGCGTACCGCGCCTCCTGCAAATCGCGGTGGCGCCCGGCAGATCGGTACGCGGCGCACTACGACAGGATACCATGCCCAGGTACCTGCGACCGCCTGACAAACGATCAAATGCTCTCACGCTCGTGCCGTTCCACACCTCACCACCTGGGGCCAGGTAGAGTACGTACCGGCCCAGTAGCGCCGGTAGGGGCGGTACATGTGCTATACGGGCAGGGTCGCAGTGCCGCCCCGCCCGTCGCAAGTACACATGCCCGTACTACATGACATGACCCTGCCCATCCACTCCAGCTTAGTCTCCAGCAGACCCCCAGCGCCAAGCGGCACCCGCTTTCCTCCATTTCCAGCGCTGCTCCTCCTCGCACTCCCGCTCACCTCGCTGACCGATTGCCCTGAATCGCCATACCTCTGACCTCGACTGACCCGACGAGAACTTCGCCCCGACAAAGCCCAGACGCTCCTCTTTCCAGCCGCTCTACGACTCGACGCCGCAAACCACAAACCAACGGCGCGCGCAACGCCCTCGGCTCTTCTTGCCCGAAACACCCAGATACGGAGCCTGCCGAAGCAGATCAGGAACCAGGGATTTGTTCTCCTTCTAAGGCGGTCGACCAGCGAATCCACCAATCCATCTCATCCATCATCCCTTCGATATTCGGCACCGCCAGTCACTGCTCCGTCATCCAGACCGCAGCTCCAGGGAGTCGCCCCGAAACGCGCGACACGTCTTCGACGATTCTCATTCGCCCTTGGTAATCGGAGACTTCCACTCGCTTCATCCCATTTTGGACTTTTTGGACCCTCTGGGCCGCCTCTTCCAGCGCCGTTTAGGAGGCCGACCCATGTCCTAAACTACCTGTATGCTTACTCTTCTTTTTCTCTTCTCTTCTACTTCTTTTCTGGATTCTTTTCCTGCACCATTTTCTCCGCTCTCCCTCCAGAATCCTCCCTGTTCCAGCACCCTTTGATGTTGGCTGTGCTGCTTTGGATTTAATATACCAATAATGCGTCCTTGAATACCTCAGCAACAAGCACGACAATCACTCTATCCAATACACCTCATTCCCGAGAGAAAGCATCTGCGTCCATGTGTAGTCAAACAAAAGCATCTATAAGCTAATATTCGCCCATCATCAGGCTAGACCAGGCCAGGGCCCTCTTTTTGTTTTTTTTGTCCAACTCGATATTTGCCATACGCACCCAGTCCTTGTTGCTCACCAAAGCCTTGTCGAGCCCACGACTATTTGAACTGTATACCTTGATATCGCATACTTCTCTCAACGTTTTCTTCGAGCGACCCTATCGCCTGGGCAACCATGGCTGGCTTTAACAGACCAATGAGCTTTTCCGAGAGAAGAGGAAGTTTGCTGAGTGAAGAATTGACACTTAATACCAACAACTCGTTATTACACCAGAGAGTCGAGAAACTGCCACAGCAGAGTCGCCAGTTGAGAGGGCCGCCTACGCCTAACATGCCTACGCCGGCTGCTGATTTCGACCAACAGCTGACGGGATCGGCTCCCGACCCCCCGACTCCAGCCGCGTCTCCTGGACCTGCACACTGCCAACCAGACTGGAGCAATGCCGCCGATGACGAAGACTTTTTCTTGGCCAAGGTCCGACAGCATTTTCAGAACTCCTCTGGCCCTCAGCGGACCAGAATCTTGGCCGATTTGTTGAATCTCTGCACGAGCCAGCAGCTTAGCTTTGTTCACCAATTTGTCAGCCCATTGTTGAAGAAGGATCCATTTACCAGTCTTCCGGACGAGCTATGTTTGCGGGTACGAATCTGCATATATTGCAGTATTCTGCTTCCTTTGTATTGACTCTTCTCTCCTGCTGACAAAATATACAGATTTTATCATTCATTGACGATCCCAAAGTCCTGGCGCGATCGTCTCAGGTCTCAAAGCGTTGGAGAGATCTCCTGAGCGATGACATGACGTGGAAGAACCTTTGCGAGAAGCATGATTATGGTCGCCGAATGTCGGAGGTCTCGCCCTCAGCGCCAATCATGACGACGCGGTCCTCGGCCTACGCTGTCGATGTCGATAGCGAAATGTCCAGTAGCTTCCCGGGAGCCTTCCCCTTCACATCACACGCCTCAAGTTCGATGAGTTTCGAGAGCAGGAGACCCAAAATACGTTCATACAAGTCCCACTTCAAGCAGAGATACCTGGTGGAAGCGGCTTGGAGATCTGGCGGCACAAGCATCACCCGCAACATTACACAAGAAGGAGGCGTGGTTACCAGTTTGCATTTGACGCAAAAGTACATTATTGTCGCACTCGACAATGCCAAAATTCACGTTTTCGATACGGATGGCAACTCGATGAGGACTCTGCAAGGCCATGTTATGGGAGTCTGGGCCATGGTGCCCTGGGGGGATACCATGGTCAGTGGTGGATGTGATCGCGATGTGCGCGTATGGGACTTGAAGACTGGGTAAGTCGGTGTCTGCGAATAGCAGCAGCTCCGCACGCTGTTAATACCTTTTTCATTCTCTTTATTAACCTAATGATAGTGCTTGTCTACATACGCTGCGAGGCCATACATCGACCGTTCGATGTCTGAAGATGGCTGATGAAAACACCGCCATTTCTGGTTCTCGAGACACAACGCTGCGCATCTGGGATATCCGCACCGGTCTATGTAAGAACGTCCTTGTCGGACACCAGTCAAGTGTACGGTGCCTGGAGATCAAGGGCGACATTGTAGTATCCGGAAGCTACGATACGTTTGCCAGAGTTTGGAGCATCTCAGAGGGACGATGCTTGCAGACGCTGCAAGGACATTTTAGCCAGATCTATGCTATTGCATTTGACGGCAAGAGGGTGGCGACTGGGAGCCTGGATACTAATGTTCGAGTCTGGGACCCCATGACTGGGTAAGTTGCTCGGCTATTTTCTCTTATGACTTGTTCCGCATCGCTAACCATTATTTTCTCCTTGCAGAGAATGCCTTGCTATTCTCCAGGGCCATACATCTCTTGTCGGGCAGCTGCAGATGAGGGGTGATACTCTAGTGACGGGTGGTTCTGATGGTTCAGTCAGAGTATGGTCTCTAGAAAAGATGTGCCCTATCCATCGCCTTGCCGCCCATGACAATAGCGTCACAAGCTTGCAATTCGACGACACTCGAGTTGTTAGTGGAGGAAGCGACGGTAGAGTCAAGATTTGGGATCTCAAGACGGGCCACCTGGTGCGTGAGCTGATTGCTCAATGCGAAGCGGTTTGGCGAGTTGCCTTTGAGGATGAGAAGTGTGTCGCATTGACGCTCAGGCAAGGTCGCACAGTAATGGAGGTAAGTCTACCAATATCCACGCTCCAGATAAGTTTCTTTTTTTCAACAGTACTAATTTTGAAATAGGTCTGGTCATTCTCTCCTCCGGAAGAGATGCTTTACGATCGGCCCTTTTCGCTCCAGCAGCGCGTCCTCGAAGACGATCCCGACCGCCCAATGAGCGCTATGGCATTTGATTACAGAGGCAGTGAAGGGGCAATGGCTGGCTTGGGTCGAGAAGCATCTCAAGACATGAGCATGGTGGACGCCGGCCCGTCGACAGCTCCGCTTCAAGGAGGCAACATGACTTTTTTCCACGACAATTAATCAGTGAATATTCCCTATACGGTTTGTTTTAACGCGACCTGATTCGGCTGGCGTAATGACGGGAACTATTTTTTGGCTCTTACAATGAGAGAGAGAGAGAGAGAGAGAAGCTAGAATCAAGCAGGATTCAAATAATGACGGAGTCAAGTTGTTTGGAGCGGCTGGCTCGCCCGCTTTGACTTTTATATACATGGCGCGCGGTTCAGGTTATAGATCGCGGCGTGGATCTTGTGGGAAGCATATTTAACGGCGTTGCTGCATCATTTGGAACTTCGTGTATAGCTGGAAGAAATCGCATCACATACGGGCATGAAGATGGGGATGTTTATCAATTTGAAAACGACAGGGTCGTGGAGCTTCCTTTTCTCTTTTTTATGCGACAGAAGATTGGTTTTGGTCTTTTTTATAGGATGCGCCAGCATGGACGGAATTCTGGGCGCCTATGGTAGTTCTAGCGATAATACCAGTGAATATAGGATTAGGTAGAGGTAGATTCGATGCGACAAGGAGGGAGAGGGCCAATTCTATTTTCATAGCCTCTCTAGATTAGAATAATCATACCCATCTATCCAGTTTTGATCCGAAGATTGAGTGGCTTTTTGCCAAGATGTGTTTTGTCTTTTCTGGTCAAGCTGAGAGATCGAGTGGATACTGCGAGTCGTAGCCACATGTCAAAGAAGCATCATTGACGTCATTGTTGGAAATGAAGGGACCTTTGACTCGCCAGACCGTGAAACTTTGATCAATTGCGTCACAATGGCATAATATTGAGAGCAATTTGAGTTAGGTTTAGATTTCTCAGGTAAAAAGAATTAAAGTTATATATATAACCTTACCTATCTACCTAGGAATCTCCTATCCGTCTCTACTATAAAGTTTCCTTTACAATTTCTTTTTCTTCTACATCCATTGCATATTCATATCCTCCAAGATGATTTCTACAAGATCAGCAGCCAGACTACCCCTGTCCCAGAGCAGACTTGCTCTACGCATTCCGAAGCGCCAACCCATTCGTTTCCAGTCTACTTCTTCCACATCTTCATCCTCATCAGCCACAGCGGCAGGTGGTGGATCGCTTGGAGCTGGTATCATTGGCGGAGTGGCTGGAGCAGCACTGTTCTACGGGATATACTCATTCACACCTGCTGGTCGAACGGCTAGCAAGCTCAACAAGGCCGTGAAAGAAGCTGAGAAGAAGTACCAAGAAGCGGCGAAGAAGCTGCAGGCGAACACTCCTAGCTCATCGCAAGCTGTCGATTCCATTAAACAGTTTGCTTACTCCTACGTTGGATGGATACCTGGCGGCCGTGGCTTCGTGGATGCAGCATTCAAAGATTGGGAGACTGTGAGGAAAGAACACGCTGAGGAGGCAGACAAGATTGTGAACGATGCATATAGAAAGTTCCAGGAGATCTCCAAGTCGGGTCTGAGTCTTGAAACTGCATCGCGTGCCTACGACGCACTTGCTGACCTGGCAAAGAAGATTGCTAATCTTACTGGAGATGCTCTCTCGGACGTGGTGGATAATCATCCTCAGCTTAAGGAGAAGCTCGGAGGTAACATCGATCAGCTGAAGCAAATGGGCGAGCAATACGGTCCAGAGGCGAAAAAGCAAGTGGATGAGACTTGGAGCCAGATCAAGGACATTTTTGCAGGAGGGTTCAGTGCTGCGAACTTAGCTAAGGCAAAGGAGCTCATTGACGAAAAGACAAAGCAAGTACAGAAGCTCGGCGAGGAAGCATGGAAGAAGGGCTTGGAAGAAGCGAAGCCGCTTCTTGACAAGAGCCCCAAAGTCAAGGAGCTGGTAGAGAATAACGCCGACGCCCTGAAGAATGGCAATGTTAAGGAACTTTTTGACAAGGTGCGGGACGCGGTCAAGTCTGGAGACTTGGGTGACCTGGAAAAGTACGTCAAGCAAGCAAAGGAGAAGATTGGGGACAAGGTCAGCGAGAGCGGTTGGGGATCCTTGAACCAGTATTTGGATAAGATACCTCAAGGTAGCGAGATCTTGACGAAATTGCAGGATATGGGCCGGGTTGCGCAGGAGCATAAAGAGGAGGGGGAGAAGCTGTTGAAGGAGACGTTGGGAGATATTCAGAAGGTGCTTGAGGAGAAGGGCAAAAAGGCGCAGGAGATTGCCGATTCTGCGAAGAAGAATTGATTGGTCTCTTGCTCCCCAAGTCTATGGTAAGACGAAGTTCAGTGAGTGTCGCTCTATAAGATTCACCACTTGATACTCTTGCGGTTACTGGATTGGCTCGCAGATGGTTAACAGTACATGCGATAGCTATCCTCTGAAGATCATAAACATAAATTTGTACTCTATTTTACAATCTGAGTGGTTGGGTTGATAATAGAGTACTTCACAATATATAGGCTATGTAAAATCAATGTAATGCTAGTTTTCCAAGAGCAAGGAAAAGGTCCGCACAGACAAACTCAAGATTACACTCATTGTCCTGCAAGTTTGTTCGACACCGCCACTCATTGAGATAGCCATATGACCAGCTGTTAATACAGTAATATATACTACAATTTTTTAAAGAAAAACTACGAGTGTGTGGCTATTGCGAACAAGGGCCTTGATCTCTCTACCTGTTAGTATTCATGTCAGGATACAAATGAAAGGGGATATTAGCTGTGCAGGTTGCTTTTCAACCGTGATTACAAAAGTGGAACTTACAGACGGAAGATGACCAGCGGCAATAGCAGTCTAGTTGACAATTCACACTTACATGTGTTGTGAATTCAGACTTTACCCGGTCTTAGCGATAGACTACTATATTTAGCTAGCTGGTTGAATGCATCAAGGGTAATCTATACCCTTTTGCTACTCTCTTACAAAGGTTCTGTGAGTTGGTTCAAAGTGAGTATTCTCAGCATATACTCTTTTGGGAGTTTCGTCCATGGCATTATCTGCAATGGCTCACTTGCGCCAATGCCCAGTATTACAGAAGACATTGGACAGTCATTGGCCGCTTTACTTTTCAACATCCGGTACTAAAAATAACGGTTACCATTGGCTCCCTAACGTTTAAGAAGATAATAAATCAACTTCTATTCTTCCCTTTTCACGGTTTCACCTTACTACGAAGTATACTTATATAACGTTCATAGATTTTAACTTGCGCCTGAGCTTTATAGATACATGTACTGTATTCCCTCACATGTCTCGATTATGAGCTTTGATAAAAAACTTTCCACTGTTTATAAGTAAGCCAAGCGGCTGCCATGGGTATGTGTATATATTTTCTTGTGGGAAATTCTAATAGAAAGTCTCATGGTCGTCGGCATATACGAGGAATACGGTATTACTAGTATTACCAACCGCCAAGCTTTCCGACCTCACTGCTTAGCAATGGTTCCAAATCTTTAATCCGCCCGATACTAGTCCTACTAGGAATCTTTGTAAATCGTTAAGACCCTTGTTTAGCTACGATTTATACAAATCCTTAGTCAGAGCGCTGCTCCTTGATACCAAATAGTTAAGTATCATCATTATGTCTAATTCGCAGAATTTAGTCAGTGAAAACAATCATATACCAGATACATATACTCACCTGTCATAGAATCTTTGAGCAATTCAAATCGTTGAGATCTTAACATTGTTGTAGATTCAAATCTGTTCAATCCTAGGGAGAGGTTTTCCATTGTTAGTTGAATACACAAAGATTACTAGCAAATGATTCAATTTGTACCTTTTTGCCGCTCGTAGCGCCTATGGATAATACCAAGAATTGATACTCGTAGTGTAGCTATCGCTTTAGTCGTCCTATTGTGGCCAAATCTATCATATCGACTGACGATTGGTCATCTATTACACTAAGCTCGTGTGGATTCAGCACACCAGGGCAAAGTGCATCTGTAATTTCAGGATGATATCATTCCCTATTCCATTCCGCTGAGCCTCAGGTGCAATAGTATCAAGAGTGTTCACCAGGGTTCTAGTGGGACGCTTACCCGGCCAATTCTTTAGGCTCTCCTGTAGCATTAATCAGAATTTCAAATACGCCCCGAGGATATGGAATCTATGAACCTTTTTCAAGCAATGGCAATTAGTCCAATACGAGAATATTCCCTTTTTTCAACATTACTCTTTGTAGAAAAAGTAAAATGAGTGAAGTTGACTATTTTTATCCTTGAAAAGAGTACTGTACTTAGTATATAAGCCCAGAAGCGCTCACTCTTCGTAATTATCTTCACTGCTTATCCTCCTATCTAATACTTAATAGCGCACAATGATGCTGTATTCAATCGCCTCGTTTGCCGTTTTACTTGCTAAGCCGGCAGTGGCCACGGTTCCGGCTTGGGATCAGTGGGCACATGGTCGGGTCTTGGTCAACAATATTACTCTACACTACCGTTATGCCGGTCAAGGACCGCCGCTGGTGCTTTTGCATGGAAATCCGCAGCATAGTGTAAGCTTCTCCTTGTACGGTTCCGTTTTGAAACTAATCGTTATATTCAAAAATCTCGTGGCGTCTACTTGGCCCATTGCTGGCAGAAAAATATACTGTCATTACGCCTGATAACCGTGGAATGGGAGATAGTACTATTCCATATGATGATAATTATACCTCTGAAGCCATGGCTTCTGATATTGCAGGGCTACTGGATCACCTTAACATTACAAAAGCACATGTGTTCTCACATGACAAGAGCACTGCTGTTGGCGTAGCACTTGCTATGACACGACCATCGCTAGTGGATGCGCTGGGTGTTGTTGAGTACGGGCTGCCTGGCTTTGGCTATGAACAAGCGTGGGCACCGCAATATAATTGGGATACATATAATGGTATATGGCAACTTGCTGCATGGTCCGTTCCAGATGAAGCCTTGGGTTTCATGATCGGCCGCGAACGCGAGCTGGTGCTGTCATTCTTCTTTCGCGCATCATATAAAGGCATATCCGGATTCCCGGCAGAAGCTATAGACAGTGTAGTCAACAGCTTGCAGAAGCCCGGAGGTCTCAGGGCCATGTACGGTGACTTTGCGGCTCGAACCATGGGCCTCGACAACGCATTTTTCAACCCGCTGCATGAAAAGCCATTAACACAGCCTTTCCTCGCGTTGGCTGGAGAGGCCAGTCTTGCCCCTGCTCTAAAAGCTGTCTGGGGTCCGGTGAGCAATAACACTCAGTTCGACATTGTCCCACAAGCCGGGCATTTTCCACCTGATGAGAATCCTGAATGGCTACAGCAGCGCATAACCGAATTTTTCGAGCCTTAATATCATGAATTAAAGACTGTGGATTGATCTGTTTTGAAGAATTGCTTTACTTTGGTGCCGCTGCTTTGAGATAGTGGATTGATCGGATTTTAGAGAATTGTCTTCCTTTTGGTGCCGCTGATCCAAGGAATTCAGGTGATGATACAAATAGAAATCTATTGTATGGATACTCCTTTGGCAATAATTGGCATATGTCTAGGTAAAGAAATTGAGTTGTGAGATGATTCTACCAAATAGCTATTTTGCTTCGAAAGAGATATGAAGCTCCGTGTATAGCGAAGGGAGTCAGAGTCTGTGATATCCGCCAAGCTACTTTCTGGGCACTTCGTGAGGCACTTTAAGAATGGAGGCAGAAATATATTACATCATAGTATATATGATGATACGCATATTCAAAATTTATTATAGCAGAAGCTATCTGAAATGTATTTTTGAGATGCTCACTGCCATGGCAACAAAGTGCCAACTAGATAAAGAGATACCTGATTTGCAATGGTAATTGCCGCACAGATACTAGTACCTGCTTAGCCTCCGATGCGACCCTGACTAACCCACAGCGAACGAAACGCTGCATTTAGCCTGCTGATCCCTGGTCAAGACGAGACAAAGACGCACGTTGCGCATTCCTTGGATAAGAGTGGATGTCATCTTCCAAAATGTAACCACTGCTTCTCTCTTCACATGAAAAGGATGATACCTTTCGGCCGATTATTTTACGGCTACGACTCCGGTTGGTCTGATGATTTATTTCTGTGGGTGGCATTTGCAGCAACTACCGGGCTACATCTCCCCCTTATCGCTTCTGTTCCGCCGTGATACTACCCAACTCAACACTTTAGTGGCTCTTTTTAGGAAACTCTTATTCCATGAATATTGCCTGGTGATAAGAGGTGGCTCCCACAAGCCGAAGCTTCTTTCCTGGGGATCCTAAACTTAGAAGGCCCGATCTCGTTGGATTCGGTTCTTATAAGAGAGAGGGTCGGAAGTTTAAACGCTGTTATTTATTTTTCCTCGTGTTAAGCGAATATTATCGAACAGCATAGAAAGAAACAAGAATGATATTATCGACGTCGTTATTGCTGCTGTTGGCGGTGCCATCTCGTCCGAGCCCCTTAAAGACGCATGCTAAGGAAAAGCGCGCTGGAGATGATTATGCGTTAAGACCGCTTAGTTTTACCAGAAATGGAACTTTTCAGATATCCATCTTCCAGGATCTTCATTTTGGAGAGAGTGAGTATATTGTCTATTGATTTTGCCGTGATATTTGGGCTGTGTAGCTAATCTCAGATAAAGACGCATGGGATACATGGGGCCCTCAGCAGGACATAAACTCAGCTGTGGTTATAAACAAGATCCTCGACCGCGAGTCTCCCAATCTTGTCGTCCTGAATGGCGATCTTATCACCGGAGAGAATACTTTTCTCGAGAATAGCACTGTATATGTCGACCAGATTGTCCAGCCTCTTGTTGAACGGCGCCTGACCTGGGCATCGACGTATGGCAACCATGATCACAACTTCAACATATCCGGCGAGGGTATCCTGGAGCGAGAGCAGCGCTGGCCGAATGCTCGCACTACCAACATGGTTCCTGGACGAGATGCCGGTGTTACCAACTACTACTTGCCAGTGTACGTAGCAGGATGCAATGAAATAGATTGCGCTCCCGAGCTCTTGCTCTGGTTCTTTGATAGTCGCGGTGGCTTCTACTTCCGAGAGCTCAATCCAGACGGAAGCCAGCGCGGCCAGCCAGACTGGGTTGATACCAGCGTCGTGAATTGGTTTCAGCATACTAACCAACGATTCAGGTCAAAGTATAGACGAGTCATACCGTCGCTGGCTTTTGTGCACATCCCCACATACGCCTCACAAGCTCTACAGTTGGAGAATGGACGGAATAGTGTTGACCAACATTACCAGCCGGGCATCAATGACGACTATCCAGTTGCTACTCAAGCACTAGGATGGTGCCCTGACGGGAGGAACGATGGGACATGCGCATATGGCGGACAGGACGTCCCTTTTATGCAAGCCATTACTTCTACACCTGGCTTGATGGCTTTGTTCTCAGGCCATGATCACGGCGCCACTTGGTGTTATAAATGGGACCGTCTGGTTCCAGGAATGACGGTTGAGGGTACAGGAGTCAACCTCTGCTTCGGACAGCATTCCGGATATGGAGGATATGGCAACTGGATTCGTGGGTCACGGCAGGTCCAAGTAGACCTCAGGACTCTTCGCAGCGCCACCTGGGAGGCAGAGACGTGGATCAGGTTGGAGAGCGGCGATGTTGTGGGCTCTGTGTCACTGAACGCGACGTATGGGAGTGACTGGTATCCTGCCACTCCGGATGACATGACACACTGCCCGACTTGTAACTACTCCATTGTTACTCCGGGGCCAGGGTCAGGGGCCTTTCAGAAGAAGCTCAATGTGCGCCGCCGGAGTTGAACTAATGAGTGCCGAGTGTTTGGTGTCAGAGTAGTATTCGGTCAATGTCGATTTTTGTTTAGAATGTATTGGGTAAATGAGGGTCTTCTAATTATATCCGGGTAGCAGCTTGAGTGAATACAAATTCTTTGAACGCATCTGGCTTATGCCTTTGCTCTTTGGGGCTGGTGAGTAAATGGAAAAAGTATACTTTATTCGGAGTGGAATCGAAAAATTTTCCGTGTAAAAGAGAATAACTCTGTAAAATATACAGATATAGAAATTGTTCTGTGCATATTTTACTTCTGGCGTGCCTTCTCTCTCCTGGAAACGTAAGTC
The DNA here is from genome assembly GCF_050947405.1 of Trichoderma evansii. Classification (NCBI taxonomy): domain Eukaryota; kingdom Fungi; phylum Ascomycota; class Sordariomycetes; order Hypocreales; family Hypocreaceae; genus Trichoderma; species Trichoderma evansii. The sequence continues at coordinate 1,199,988 of NW_028145198.1, read as the reverse complement.
CATAGATACAGTCGTACTCTGTTACATGACAGTACTACGACGTTTGTCCAAATCCAAGATCGGACTAAGAATCTCAAGGCCTACAAATCGTCAGAGTACTCTATGAGTAAAACTAGGAGTTTGACAAATACTTCTATGCTCAGGAAAATGAATCACTAATGTAACTATAAGTGATCGGCAGGGCGGGCGAAGCTAGGATAGGGCGAAGCTAGGATAGGTAGCCCGATGATTTCTTCAGGTGTGTCTGCAGACAATAAGACAGTGTCTTATATTATATCAGAAAATGGCAGGGTCTGAGATTATACTATTACTACTGCTAGTAATAAAGGAAAATATTATTCAGCATCCCAGTTTTATTATCCAGCACTCTGGCCGTGATTTAACGAGGCAGTCAGCACACGTATAAAAATATTCAACCACTAGATAATACTTGAAGCAGTAGAAGCAGTAGAAGAATATCAAAATAGCTGCAATTTCGTGACATTAGGAACAGCTGGAGTACTTGATAACGAAACCGGGATGCTGAATGATACTTTTCTGGATCTGGGAGATGAAGATATGACAGATTGCTGGAAATATACATGTGAGCGACGTATACGTCGCAGAGTATGTTATGGAGTTGAAATTGAATGTCCGAAGCTATAGATCTAGAAGAAACAGTTATAGATCTAGGAAATATAGATCTATAGTAATAATAGTATCACATGATAGAATATGAGAAGAAGCGGCAATATTCACATAAAAGAATATCTTCGTTTGTTGATTAGGTAGCTATATACTAGCCCCTCTATCATAGCTTATAATAAACAAGACCTAAAACTTTTATACTATATGTATATGCTATAGGAGCGCTTTAGTGGTATCTAGTTTTCAATTCTTGATGAGGCTGCGCTATTGCATAAAGATGTGTCTTAAGAGAAATAGATTTAGGAAGATGTGAATGCTCCAAGAACAAGGATCCAAAGCCGTAGATCCTTTTGGTTTCCTGTCTATTCATGGAGACAAATGACTTCTTTTGTACAAGAGTGGATACCTGGGTTGGCAAGATGAATATCTGAAGCATCTTGCCATGTTACAGAGTAGTTGCGTTGTTTAATTCTTTACTCCACTCTATATTATATAAATTTGCTGACTCTCAGCTATATAATACGTTCTCCTCTCGTTCTTACTCTCATCCATTACTCTCAGATCAACAAACTACTTACACTAGCCATAATTCTTCCTTTCGAGGAAGACAAGGCGGCAAGCCGGAGACACGGCGGCAAGTCGGCTCAGTTGTTCAAGATATAGCAAATCAAAGAGAAAACATAGTCTCGATTGATTATCGGCTCTAGGAAGGATCGATAGCAGAACAAAATCTTTTTTCTACGGCGGTCCTGAAGGAACTCATAGCTGCAAATGACGAGGTTACAAATTTTATCGTGGAGAGTTACATCTTCTCACAAAATATTATTGTCATACACTCTTCTATATAAAATGTCTTTAAAACAAAGTTGAAAACGCCCACCAGCAGCATCCATTGAAGACTAATATAGTCCTGTGGGCTGTGGTGTTACGATAGCGACGTCTCTGGCTCTTTGAGCTTGCTCTATTTAATCAAGGCACCATAGCAGTGAATTTAATCGACGAGATCGTAGGATGCTGCATTTACATCAGAAACAGCGAAGGGTATCCCTCAATTATAACAAGAAGCCCTACGTTTAGCTGTTTTCATAACTATAATAATACCTCTTACTGTCTTCATTACAATAAAATAATGTCCATACATGAATCTTGTTGAATCCATACTAAAATCGCTATTAAATAGCAAAATCTATAGGACTAAACTTTGTAGTTTTATGTTGTACACGAAAACTTTTAAAAAATTGCGTGAAACGAGAGGAGCTGGAGTCGGTAGAACGGTCTCTAAAAATAGCCATCCAATCGTCATATTTCACGAAAATTATTCAGCGAATAAGTGAATACATTTCTTCTCTCCCTTAAACACAGTATTCAAAGGGCCTTTACTGGGCCCAAAGAGACAGTCACAGTTAATATAGGCTGCATTCCATCTGTACTCTGCATTTTACCACGTTATATTCATAAATTTATACTCGTCTTATCTTATATAGTGTTACCATTCCGCTATACTCGTTTTCTTTCTACAATTCATTGCGTTGAGCTCATTCAGTATCTCAACATCATCAATACCCTATCCACATCCTACATCACACCTAAGCAGCACAGTAAACAACGCTGATATTCTGGATCCGCTCAATGGCGACGAATAAAACTTTCGACTCTGGTCCAGCCCCCAAGGACCATATGAATGGATACTTTCATATGGCCTCGTATGAGGAACGGTCTATTGGCCGTTCTCAAGCGATGGAAAAATTACAACCCATGCTTGACAAACTTGATCAGTGTACTACGACGACAGCGGATTTCATGGCGGATATCGAGGCATCTTTCACACCAGCCTCAGTGAAGGTTCTCCCACAATACGGAAAGAGAATTATAAGATTGGCTGCGGAGGCAGTCGGTAACAGGGAGGTCCTCGAATGGATAGCTGCCGCAAAGGACGACACAGAGGATTTTACATGGCTGATGCCGGTTGTCACAGTGAAACCGCCTGCAGAGTTAACCCAGGTAATCCTCGAAGACCTCGCTGTTCTTGTTGAAGCTGCTCCCTCAAATATCCAGGAACAGCTACGTTCGCAAGTCAAGATTATAGATATGTCATTTAAATGGTTTGAACGATACATTCGGGAAAATACAATCGCATCCGACACCAATTCTACGATCAACGAACAACTCAGATAGGGGCTCACTCCTAGCGATATCTTGAAACGGCAGCAAGCTGGAAAGAGAGCCAGAGAGGATACTCAAGATGGAGAGAATGTTCCTCCAAAGCGTCGCCTAACACATATGCTGGTACATGCACGCGTAGACCACTCGCAATCTATTGAAGATGTTGGAGAAGCATCAGTTTGACTGCGAATTAAGAGTGAATATGGGTTACAGCTTGGAAAGCTTAGGTATCATATCGCATATATGGAAAGACATGGGCATACTTGTTAGCAGGACAGAAAAGCAAGGTTTTGTTTTGTTTTATTTCTGCTTAGAAATAGCCACAAGTTTGAAATGTTCTTGGTTTTTTCTATGCTCCTTCATCTTGGTGGCGTACGCTGTTGTAAGTGTTCCGCTACATCTCCATATAAATAGATGCGCGTGAGCCAAATTTGTCACAAACAAAGAGAGCTGTATTGCTTTACATTTTCCAATATGAATAAAATGTTAGATGTAATAAATTTAGAAAAATTATGAAAATCTGTGGCGTATGAGGAGAATCGCTTTCTCGTATAGCTTGCGTGCTGCATTGCCGTTCTGAGCTACCCTGAATCAGAGCCGAGTGTGGCGCCGAGCAGTGACATTGCATCACTGCTAATCGATAAGAGCACCCCAGTCCGACGACATACCTCGCTTCACCATCCTCTCTGACCTGATGATCGCATCTTCCAACTTTGCCAGCCCTGTCGTCGCCATAGGTGCCAATTTTTGACAAATAAATAACAGAAGAACGTTTAAAACGTATATACTGCTGAGCTCGACTCAGCATCCCCGGCTTCCAAGATGACGGACCACGAGAATTCAAGCATCCGACACAACGACCACTTGCTCTTGGTAAAGCTCCTAAGCTCTGCGTTTTCCTACAGGTACCTGATTGCTAACATATTTTCAAAAGGACCAACCTCTTTTACGCCTCCCCAACGAGCTGCTACGCAAAAACTTCCGAGCTGCACATTTCGCCATCGAAAAGGACACCTCGACGCTCAAAACCCTCCTCCGAGACTCGGCGACCGCAGCCCTCTCCGGCCGGGCCTCCCAACAAGATGTGCTGAAGAACCTGGATGCCATGATAAGCCGCATGCGAGGCGTGAAGCGCAAGCTGGGTGCCTACGCTGATGAAGAAGGGCGGCTGCACACTCAGACTGCGGCGCGGATACAGCACCTTGATGAGCTGTATACCATGCACAGCATCGAAGATGTCAAGTACGAGGCTTGGAGCAGGAAGAGGCTGGATCGGCTGCTGGCTGATTACCTGCTGAGGCATGGGTACAATAATAGTGCGAAGGAGCTGGCGATCGAGAAGAATATGGAGAATCTGGTGGATGTCGATACGTTTGTCGGAATGAGCCGGATCAGGGAGGCGCTGCTGAACGGGAGTGTTGCTGAGGCGTTGGCTTGGTGTACTGAGAACAAGAAGGAGCTTCGAAAGATGGAGGTGAGTTGGGAAACAATGCTTTCTCCCCCTCTTTGAACTTGATAACTGACCTATCCTTACAGAGCAAGCTCGAGTTTATGCTTCGATTACAACAGTACATCGAGCTCATCCGGACTCAGTCGCAGCCGAAACTTGTCGAGGCTATTGCCCACGCAAGGAAGTACCTCATGCCATACTGGGGCACGTACCCCAAGGAAGTCAAACAGGCATGCGGCCTCCTGGCCATCCCTCCCGACAGCTCATATGGTATATATAGCGATTTATACAAGAGTTCTCGCTGGAACGAACTCGCCGACCTATTCACCACCACTCACAATAGCCTCCTGTCACTACCGTCCGTGCCATTGCTCCACGTTGCTTTGTCATCAGGACTATCAGCCCTCAAAACGCCAGCATGCCATTCCTCCCATGCCGATGACGTCTACAACGAGACGGGCTCTTCTTCCACGCTGGGCCACGGCGTCTGTCCAATCTGCTCCACTGAGCTCAATGATCTGGCTCGCAACGTCCCCTACGCACATCATACCAAGAGCCACGTCGAACACGACTTGTTCTTGCTACCGAACGGTAGGGTGTACGGCAAGGAGCGCCTGGAGGATTACGCCAGAAAGTCGGGCTTGTCTCCTAATGACGTTAAGGACCCGGTGACTGGGCAGACGTACCCCATGGACCTCCTCAAGAAGGTGTTTATTACTTAAAGAAACACCGCTCGCTTTTTGTATGTGTGGGAGATGCGGGTATCAAATTCACATTTTCGTTCGTTCAGTGTTTCTTTGTATGATAGCTTTTACTCTGGCATTGGGAAATGGATTAGTTTGGCTTTATGGAATAGTTTGGCTTGGGGTTTCTTCATATTAACGGCATAAATGCTTTTTGTGGGACTTTCTGGGAATTCTTAGCATTCTTTCTCTTCAACTTTAGCCCTAGTTTTGCTTTGAAATATGGATATTGAATAGGTATACACGTCCTGTAGAAATCCTCACTTGTTTTGCGTTCGCTTGATTGTGGGCGTGTAGTCATTGCACGTCACTATATAAGTGGAAGAAGTAGATATGAATCGAAGTGTCGTTGAACTCAATCCAATGAATCAATGCAATACTATACAGAATACGAAACTCACACGATATAACTTGAGAAGGAAATGAAAATGAAACAACCTTGTAGAGTTACAGCCTCATTTAACGTATACGTAGAGTTTGCCTTGCCAACTAGTCAAAACTACAACCACTCCTTTCCCTTGCATTGACATTTGACATTTGCCTCCACGTTTTTGCCATAGAATGACTTTTTTGTTGATTTCCCCTCCCTATTAATCCCATTTGCCCGTTTCCCTTTGCGTTTTCCATCCCAATAATCCTAAATTCGAGAATAACCAGATCAATAGAACAAAAGCAAGCAAAGAAGTCAGTCAGACAAAGCATTTTTAAAGAAGAAAGCCATCAAAGGGATCTCTGACGAAATTAGTGATATACCCCGTCTGAGCACCGTTCACTTCCCATTTTCGATCCTCACATTCCATCCCCCTTTCTTCCCGATTCAACTTGTGTTGTTGCACGAAGTTGACGGCGCAGATAATTGAAGTATCATGCCGCCTACTGATGTTTGTAAAAAGAGCACGATGAAACCGAAAAACAGTCAAGAGAGACAAGAAAATGAGACTGAAAAATAAAAGCTGTTATAAAAACACACAACGACCCAAAAAAAGTCGAAGTTAAAAAAGAAAAATGCAACCAAAAGAGATACAGAGACAGAAAATAGGGCTGTCATTCAATACATAGATGAGTGAGACCCTCTAGCAGTAGAACCCTATCTGCTGTTCCCTCCAAATGCAAAATTACCAAAGACGCCGCCTCCACCTCCAGGTGTCATCGGTCCTCCCATTGTAGGCAGACCATTCGTATTATGGCTCTGGGCCGGGGTTGTCGCGAGATGCGCAGGACCCGTATTTGGAGTGCTAGGAGTGTTTCCGTTCTGGTCACCCTGGCCCATCATTGATGGGGGCAAGCCAACATCAGGGATGCCAAGTCCCCAGACTTTGCCGAGATGATCGTCGGGAATCTCGCCGTTGAAAATCCGGTCACGCATCTGGAAAAAGACCTTGCCAGTAAGAAGAGAGTCGGAACCAGCTTGGTGCGCAGACCCGATTCGCTTAATCTTCAGAGTCTCTGCAATATTCTCCAGGCCGGACTTGTGCTCAAACTTCTGCAGGATTTCAGTGGTGCCAGGATCGCTGGGAGTAAGGAGCCCTGAGTTGTGAAGTTTGATGGCATATTTCATCAGATGCTTTACATCATACGTCATGGGGAAGTACAGCTTCATCTTGTGGTCAAAGTCGATCTCGTCGTTTGGCAGGGGCATGCAGATGAGCAGCTTTGTGAGGTAGCCAAAGTCGTAGCCGCCGTGGAAGGATATCCATCGAACGTTATCGAAACATACCAAGCCGGACGGTATTAATAGAGAGGCGAACTGGTGGGGGTCGATGCCGTCGCGCTCGAGGAGATTGAAGTCGATGCCAGCCTGCTGAAGAGACTCAATCGACTTCTCATTGTACATGTCGTCTTTAAGGGAGAATTTGAAGTTGAACTGCCATGAGTAAGGGAATGGTCCTTGCCCAATATGCCGCCTTGTTGCTGCACTGAGTCCCAGCTCGGGGCCGGGTCGCGCCGGTGGTGTCTCGCCATCTTCGTTGAATAATGTAATGCCGATTTGGATGACCTTCAACATATCGACGTTCGTTCGTAGACACTGGTAATGGTAGTCGCTCTTTCCTCTGAAACCGCCCATAGGTCTTGATACAACACCAGGAAACTCCGTGTCCTTTAAGTATCCCCCCTCAGAGTTAGCGGGGTCCTTGTATCAGAGAAATCGAAAGCCAGACAATCGTTGAGAAACAGTGGGATAGCAATGGCTGCTGGTTCGCATATTTCAGTTGTCATCAAGAACTCACCATAGCAATGTAAGGATATTTATCAATGATGTCTCTCAGCACAGCCATCTCCTCTTCCAGGTTGTGTTTCCAGACTTCGCGTATCCTGCCCTTATTTGATTGCTGCGTCCGCATCGTAGGATGGTCCATTAAGGAATTGTGCTGCATCTGGCCGCCGTGCTGCTGCTGTTGCTGCTGTTGTTGCAGAGCAGCGGCCGCGCCCGGCCCATGCGCAAACCCCATCCTTGCGCTCTGGCTGCCGAAGCCCGTGTCTGGGAAGCCACCAGCGCCATTGAGGGCAGCAGCGTTGAAAGAGTTGATGTTATTCGGCGTGAATGGATTCAGCTGGGCGTTGGCATTGAGATACTGATTAGCCCCCAGGGGCCCTCCCTGCGGCTGGCCGTGAGAAGGGAATCCAGGCTGGTGGAATGGCGCGCCGACGCCGGGCCCGCCGCCGAAGGCCCGGAGCTGTGGTGGCATGGGATTGAGAGGAAAGGGCGGTTGGAACTGGCCAAAGGGTGGAATCCCAGGATCGGGATTGAACGAGTATGGAGGAGGCCCAGTCGGAACGAAGGACGAGGGGAGTTGATGATGGAAGGGCAGACGGTTGAAGTGTCCTCCTCGATATCGCGGGGTGATCGAGAGCTGTCTCTAACGTGACGAAGGGGGGCGAGGTCCTGAATCTCCACGGCCTCTTCGGGCTGGCATTGGGTACGAAGAGGGCTGTGGGCGCAAACAAGGGCTGTTGTTCTCGCCTCTGCGGCTGTCAACTCTCGAGTCAATGGCGAGACGCTGGCTCGAGACGGGGAGCGTCGTCGGAGCGATAAGGGTCTTGGCGATAGACAAAGCTAGGTACAGATGATGCGGCTGGCCGAGCAGGGATTTCTCGTCGCCTGTCGTTGCTCTTCTTTTTTCGTGTTTCCTTTCGTCTCTTTTTCTCTCTTCGGGACACCCTTCAAAATAATCGGTAACGAGATACTCGTGTTGTTGATTAGCGCTCGGTGGTTAACTTTGCAGAAGAGAAAAAGTATAAAAATAGAAGAAAAGCTAGATAAAAGAACACGATCACTGGTGGCCTCGTTTCTGGAGGAGGTGACGGAAGCGAAGGCAGTACCGCCCAGCAAATAGCCGTAGATGGCCCGTGCGCTGCATGCCACCTTTTTCGGCCACCGCGTTATTCCGGCCCCCCCAGGAACTACCAGCTGCGGAACTTCCAATCAAACCTCATTCGATATCACCAGCAGAGTCCGATTGCAAGCACCTCAATTGGCACCATGCTTGCGACAAGGTATGGCAATGGCGTTCTGTGGTGCTACTTCTTTGATATAGCCGAGTGACTGACCCTTCAACCCCGCCTCCAACAGAGCACTGCGAATGGCCCACGGGCCCAAGCCCAACATCACCGGCTTCAACATGCGAGCCTTCAAGGAGGCCACCGGCCAGCCCCGATACGATCCTTGGGAGAGAGCGTTGGTCTACCCTTTTTCCTATTGATCTAGTCCAAATTACAAGCAAAGATCGCAAGAAGAGGCAGCGAAGAGGAAGGCTAACCAGAGACGATTCATATAGCGAGGCATGGCGATACCGGGGCACCTTTGGCCGCTGGAACAGATTCAGAACCGCTTTCCCCGGTCTGGGAATCGCCACCGTTGCGTTTACTGGATACTGCGGCTACGAGTACCTCTTCCTGAAGGATGAGCACCATGGCGAGGGTCACGGCGAGGGCCACCACTAAAGCGTTGTTTTGTTCTGCGAGGGCGGCATTGTTGGAAGATGTTTTTTCAGAGGCAAAGCGGTGTGACAGAAGAAGAGAAAGAAGGGGAGAAAGAGACCAAGTGTACATATATCTCTTAAAAGAGAAAGAGGGAGGAAAAAAGAGCTTGGGAGAAGATTTGCGTTGGGCAAAGAATCCACACAAATATAAACTCAATTTAAGAATACTATACAAGGCAGCTCTGCGATATGAAATGCTGAATGCGTGCTTTATGACTGTGCTCACTAACGCTGGGTTGTAGTATTTTTCAGTAGAAAGATAGTTTGCAATAGATGGACTGCAGTAAGCTTAGCTACTGCTACTTGGCACAGAGAAGAATGAAGGAAAAATAGGGGACCAGCACTTGAGCAAAAACAGGAAACTGCTGTATTTGGGTTCTCCAAAAAATGGAAAAATTTAATCATATTTTCCTATCATAAATTCTACGTCTCTCATATAAAACGCTAGTTTTCATTCTTTGCTTTCGGGGATACAACTCCATAGCTGGCGCTCTCAATCTCTTAACATATTTTTTCCCATAGAGCTCAATTCCAGCAGACATGCCTCCCTCCATTGTGTATCGCGCGTATGGTGAAAGAAAGGGGGAATAGGAGAAGAAAAAAAAAGGGTAAAAGGGGGGGATGATGGGGGTGAGATCAAGAGAAGATGAAAGAAGAGAAAAAAATAAGAAGAAGATCAAAAAAGATAAATAGATAAACGAAAAGAGGGACAGGAAAAACAACAAGAAAAATGGTCATCATAAAAAATAGAATCCGACTCCATGTTTCATGCCAGAACATCGTTTCGTAACACCGGCTATTTGTAAGAAAACACCCAGACATGCCAAAAAACTTGAAGATATGCGGGGGTATGAGATGCTATTGCCCAACGCCGTTGACAACGTCCAGGACCTCTTCGACAGCCTCTTCTAGCTCGCTGACTCTCTCCTTGAGGGTCTTGTTTTCGGCTTTCAGGAGGCCCACGGTGTCCCAGGCGATGCTGGCATCTTGGCCCTGGCAGTTGCGACATCCCTTGATGTCCCTGTCGGGGTCAATCTTGAACAGCTTCTGGAAAGTGGTCAACTGTGGTGGTTGGGAGTTGCGGATTGGTCGGTTGGGTCCAAATGTCGAGGTCCGTGAGGGGGGTCCGGACGGCGCAGGACCCTCTACGTCCGAGATGATGCTTAGCGCCGTGTTGGTAGGGCTGCGAGGACGAGAGAAGATGCTGGCGGCTTCGACGCTATCTTCGTCCGTCTCGAAACTGAAATCGGTCTTGGAGGTCTCACCGCTTCGCCTCCATCCGCGTCTGCGCTGTTGGTCTTCTTCGACGCAGAGGTCTTCCGATATCGATCCTTCGGACGGCGTCAAAAATTTATCTCTTGCAGCTGCTCGCTCTTCCATCCTCAATCTCTTCTCCTTGTTCAGTTCTTCCATCAGCGTCTGCATCGAGCTCTCGGTCTCCGCTAGCTTCTGAGCCATGCCCTCCAGCTGCATCTTGAGATGCCGTGTTCTGGTATCGGCTTCAGCTTTTTCATCGTCTATCGCCTCCTTTTCAGCCAGCATTTCCTGGATCGTGGTGGCCTGGCGCTTATAGGCGGTTTGGTATTTCTTGAGCAGGCCAGTCGCCGTCTGCTGCAGATTCATGAAGGCTGCAGGTGAAAAAGTTTGCCCGTCCGGAGGGTTGCCTTTGGGGAAGAGCGACGTTTCGATATTGAGACCGATGAGCTCGTCGTTTTGCGGCACCACGACGGGCGCAGGGGCGAGGGCTTTGATGGCCGGCATCTTGGAGGCGATAAAGGAGAGCGCGGAGTTGCGATGAGACGAAGGAGAAGCGGTATTGGGCCTGTTGCAGTCGCTCGAATTCGTCACGCGTCTATCTTGACCGACTTCTCCAAAAGAGGTGCGACGCGTCGCAAGAGTCGGATTCGGATCCTCGGAATGCGAAGAGTCTGTCGAGTGTAGTGCTGATTGCGCTCCGGGGGCTTGCCCAACTCGTAAAGGAATGTTGCTACTGGTAGTGTTGCTGGAAAATTCTGATCTCGACCTCGAGTGGCCTCTCTGAAGCTTGGGATTCTGCCTCGGCTTCACAAATTGCGACAAGTCTGGACGTCCAGCGCAGTCTTGATAGGAGATGCTGGTAGATTGACGGAGAGGAGATTGTTGTTTCGGAGGAGATGCAGGTCCCACATTGAACAGGGCGTCTCTTCGGTCGACGACGAGGCGAGGATTGGGACGAGAGGTTGCTCGAGGTGTCGATGGGGAGTCCAGGGCCAAGCTTAAGCTCGGTGAGAGAGGAGGAGTTTGAGTCTGCTCATACCCCTGGCCGGGGGTTGCTGGCGAGCTGCCCATTGTACTGCTACCTGGTAGTATTTTGCGCTGGCGCGGTGAAGGATACTAGCAACGGAGTGGAGATTTGGGCGGAATATTGGACCAGACCAGCGACCAGCCCCCCAGTATTTCGCGATCGTTACCGATGCTAGACGGACGCCACAGCGAACTTGTGTCCCTCTAGCGGCGTTACTACAGAATTTCGCTTTGGCTCGAGGCAATCTCTCTGTTCAGGTGCTGACCTGTGGTACTGGCTGTGGTGGAAGAAGTGGGCGCCTGGACGCTTCCGATTTGCCTTTGCAGGAAGGTGAAAGACGACCAAGTCCAGGCCAAAGGGATACTAATCAAGGCGAATTCCTCGACTCGATGATGCTAGGCTCAAGGGACTGGCGCTGGGGAAACGTGACCCCAAGTTTTGGGCGGTCCCTTTGAATCCGACAGTCGGCGCAAACGTCCAGCGTCGATCCTACTGTCGCGAATTAGCATTTTTGGTCCCTAGCTGACGACCGGCCCGGCTCCACCGAAACGCAATTCAGAGCAGTGGGATGGGATGTGCCTGAGCCTGTAGATGCAAAAAGCACATGCTCAGTATGCAGACGTACTAGGATGCAAACGTAATGCACGCCCGGCTGCCAGGGCGCGACGCTCTGTCTTTGGTCAAGCTGCTGCGCCGTCCTGCAGCTTCTATGCACAGGATGCTGTGAATGGTGTAGCGGTCACGCACAACCGACTCATGCAGCCAGACTCCAGTCTTTTTTTTTTTCCCTCTGCTCTTGGCAACTAGAGGTTCCGGGGGGGTCCCCTTGGCTTATTTTTCTTCGCTGTCTGCCGCTTCGCCCCAGCGGATCTCGTTGCTCCGTGGCGACCAAAACAAACTTTGTTTCAATGAGCACGTTATAGCTGATGACGCTTAGACGGCAACTGCTGTGTCTCAGATGCACCCAGTCAATGGCATGTGAGAGGCCGACCTGGAATGCTGATACGCCGGACAGCTACAGTACTTGCTGGACGCCGGACGGCCCACTCGATCAGATGTCAAGCCCTGCGAACAGCTTGTCGGCATGTACTGTACAGCGTGTGCAGTGCGCAGTATGTAGCAGTACCTGCGAGCACGCGGCCAGCATGGATTGAACATGCGGTATGTACAGGATGAGTTTCTGCGTGTCTGTCTGTCACTCGCTCGCTTGCCCTGTCCGTGGATCCGCGGGTCCAGCAGCGTCTCCTCTCTCCCCAGCTTACTGGTGGTGCTAGCAGTGGATAGCAGCTGGACAAGTGTTATGGCAAAGGCGGTCAAGCAGAGCCAGCGCCAGGCACATAAGCAGAGAAGAGGTGAAGAAGAGAACGGTGCAGAAGAGAAAAGAAGAGAAGTGCAGATTCGCGATGACGCCGACAGCGGGCAGGGACAAGGGCAAGGGCAGCAATGCAGCGCTGTTTCACTGTCTCACTGTCTCTATCTGGGTGAGTGTGTGACGGTTCACATTTGCCTGCGCAGTTCCGGCGCCTGGGACCAATGACGGCACATGGACGGGCCTCGCAACGTGGTGGTGGGAAGGCCCTCCAGACCCTCCAGGCCCAGCTGCAATCAATCTGAACCTGACCAAAAGCTTCTGCTGCAAACCCAAAGTATGTGCTCCGTATTGACAATGGCCAGCCACCAGATTGGCCGCCTCAGCGTGCCTGGCTGCTGCACCATCGCTCTCGTCTGGCTGCGTGTGCCTGAGGGGTGGTGGGGGAGATCTTCGGCCTCCAGTCTTTCCAGCCAGTCTGGAGCAGCTCCGAACCTCGAAGCTCGCTAAGCTGCCTCAGGTACATGAGCGTTGCCACCCACTAAGCAGCTGCTGCTGGCGGCGCTGGCACAAGGCGCTCAGCCCGCTGTCGCAGCCGACGCTCCAGCGCTCCAGCGCCCCAGCAGTCTCCGCTATCTGCTACCCCACTCTATATTCTGATGTGCGTGCCATACACGTACTTGACGTACTCCTCTACGCAACTCGTAATTCTCTCAGTGGCTTGGCTTGGCTTGCCACAAGTCTCAGCCACATGCTAGCTAGATCCTATTGATGCAAGTGCAAGAATTCATGTAGTAGTTGAGCAGAAGCTGACTGAAGCCATAGAGGCCTATGTAAACCAATGGATGTCGACAGAGGAAGAGTAATATTGAAAGAACTTCCAATGTAGAGTATGGCTCTGTAAGAGGAATATTGCGGGCTCAGTCAAAGGCTATCCAGCATAGAGTTTACCTATTCTTAGCCGAATTGTTGATTCCCCTCCTCATTTAGTAGTATGTAGGTATATATGTATAAATGGGCGTTTCTTTTACATCATCTTGACTCGCCGTGAGAGTAACCGGCTTGATTCGAGTCTCTTTGCTGAATACTAATAGGATAAATGTAGATAGATTATCTGGCAGTTGAGCCTCTTCTAAAACTCATGAATCGTTTGACTCTTGTAGATACAAAAACTTGATATATATTTCATTTCATTCCGAGCTGCTCCTTCCAGTAACCAAGCAATCTACCATTACTTTCGAAGCAGCCACCACCTTTTTTTCCAGATCATATACATCTTCCATCAACCCAAGCTATCACGAGACTCTCAATTATCCTTCCAAAAGAGGGGAAAAGAAAGCCACAATCATTTTCCGCAAGACGAGTCTATAAACTCAGCACCATCGTTTCCAATTTTCTAGATAGACGTCGTCACTGCCATCCAGCAGAAAGCTCAAGCATACGTTCTCTCTGTCTGTCTCTTATTCAAATCACTTTATAATCTCTTCCATCCACTCCTTTCCTTTCCTTTCTCTTCTCATCATGCCAAACATTACAAAACTCTCTCGCAAACGCTTCAAACACCTCTCTGGCCACCTCCTCACCTACTTTGTCCTATCCTGGTCCGTAGCCAACTTCGTCCTCGTCCTCTTCTCAACAGTTGCCTGGATCACCGCCCGAATCCGTGTCGTCAGCGGGCCCTGCTCAGACCTAGGCGTTGGCTGTGACTTCACCCGCTGGGGTTTCTACCTCTTTGCCGCAATCAGCGCCTCCATCAGCTCTACCACTGCCGCCCTCATGGCCTTTAATACGCTCTTGCGCCCTCGAAACTCTACCCTCGATCCCGTATGGGTCTTCCGCGGCGTCTTCTTCACACTGATGCCCCTCATGACCATGGTGTATATTGGTTGGAGCACCCCGGACAAGCCTCCTGGCATTCTCAAGTTTCCTCGTCAAATTGAATATGTCGGTGTGGACGAACAACAGCAGCTTCCACTCCGTGGTATTGGTGGTGCCTTTATCTTGGAAGTCATGGACCCCTGGAAGGAGACGATTCCGGCATTCGTCGTGATTCATATCAACCTGTAAGCAAGAAATTCATATATTTTCTCCCTATTCTTTCTTTTCTTGGAATGAAATAATGCTAATGGGCTGCCAGTTTCCTCGGAGCCTTGCTCGCCGGATATTCTACCGCAGTCTGCCACGCCCTCGTACCTCTACAATCTCGTACTCATACTTCTGAAAGCCGACGAACTAAAAGCCTCGTTATTCCGCCAGTTGCATGATTTGAAGCTGAAAAGAAGGGGAGCAGGGGGAAATAATTCAGTTCTCAACTAGCATAACATGCGGCGTTCTAAAGGCGGGATTCATGGGTATTTGGGTGATGCTCTACTAATACAGGGGAAATTGGTTGTTAGTGAAAAATTGGTAGTGCGACTTTTACGATAGACGGTTTGTTGGTATGTCCTTAACAGCGTACATTGCTACGATAGTAGTCTCATGATAATAATGATGATAATTAGCATGCATTCGCACAGCTCACGAATAACTTTGAACTTGTGTAAACTGCAGACTAGTAGTATTCATGCATAAGTCGATCGACGCCGTAAAACAACCGCTAATGTCCTAAGCTAGATTCTTACCAAGTACATGTACTTAATAGCCCCTGTTGTAGTCAACGAATTACAAGAAAACAGGCATTGACAGCCCCTGGTACCGGGTAACCAACTCCGAAATGAAAGCAACTGGCATGTTTAAAGCCGTATTCCGAAGGAGCGCACACCAACGCCTCTCTTTGCCTTGAATAAATCCATTCCATCATCAAAGCCGAGTGAGGATCATAAGAGAATAACGCCGCTAGTGGGGAATTAACAACAAGTAAGAAAGAAAAATAAGAAGCACAGAAGAAGAAGAAAAAAAAAGCCCCCCTATGTACCCTGCCAGGCCCCTTTCCTTGCGCCCATAAGATTTTCGTATACCACTGCTCTGTAGAAACTTCGCTTAATCAAAAATAAATTTCAAACTGGCGTGTGCACTCAATGCATTCATCATCGTATTATTCAGCACCCCTTTCTTTTCACGTCACGTTCATCGTAGCTCAACAGAGGGGAAATATCTCGGTCCCGCGAAGCCTTGGGTGATGACGGACTGAACATCAATATTGCTCCCCGGGTCATGAGAGGAGCTCCACATTTTGAGGAGGATGTAGCGGCCAGAAACAGGTGGCTCAAACTTGATGGTACACTTGCTCTTCTTCTTCTCGATATAAAACCGTGCGTGAGGAGAAAGTAAGCTGCCGAGACCGACGGCACGGACGGCTTCTTGTGTGGCGTTGGTATGTGCATCCAGTGCCTCAGAGAGAGAGGCGCTGGGCGCGTTCATTAGATCATGATCCTGGTCTTGGTCGTGGTCATGATCTCTACCTCTCGGTCGATGGATGATATTATGCCGGCGACTATGATGAAGAAGAGGATCATCTGAGGGATCTCGGGGGCTGAAAGGCAGGATAATATCGTCTGCGTCAGACTCTAGATTCTCAAAAGGTAGAGAGCCAATGCGATTCGGAGTCCGGTGAAGCCGTGCCCCATCATAGCCATCTTCATCATCGTCTTCTTCATCGCTGCATTCCGTAGTAACACGGAAACCTGCCATCTCCCTACTAAACTCCTCAGGCATGTCGGGTCGGCCTTCATCGTCACCAGTCCGATATACGTAAGATCTCCTGGCCCTTGTGCTTGTGGTGCCATCATCATGGTGCTGGATAGAAATAATATGACGAGGCTCTTGCTCAAGGATCAGCGCATTATTCGCTTCTCCCGTCCGTGTCCGGTCTCTGGCTGTTTGGCCGTACTGGATTTGGTATTGAGCTGTTCGATTAAGTATATCGTCCTGGTCCATGGTGATGAAGATCATGCCCTCGCGAACACTGGAGCATCGAGTTAGTAGGAGAAATCACCAAGAGATAGCAGTCTCTCCAAGATAACTAGGAAACCTACGGATGCGAAAAGTTGGTAGCGCAGGGTGCCTTTATAATCAGCTCTTGTAGTGTGAATACTGTTCCGCCTTGATGCTGTAGAATGATATTGCACCTGTTCCCCTTGGTACAGTATACTGAATTGTCGTCTTTGAGGATATTCTCAGCCGCGTATGATGAATGGTTTGAAAACATGCCTCCGTCGCAGCTCACAATCTCCATCCGCAACTGGCCCGGGTCTACTTGCCCGTATCTGCCATAGCGAAAGGCCCTGGGGCCGCCGGATCCCATCCTATCTGAGTCCAGTTTTCGGCGTTTATTCCGGCGATTGTCGTCTGTGAATTCATGGGGCCGGAGAGGTTGGGGAATTGAAGTAAGAGTAGGATCTGGCTGATCCAATAGTGCTCTTAGACCGGAATTTGCTCGACTGAGGGATCGACCCAGCTCTTCAATATTGGGCGTCTGGGCGCCCGCGAAGCTACGCGGCTGAGGGTAGCGTCGTAGTGAAATGCCCGTAAGGCGCTCTAACTGGCGCTCCCTCTCTTCGGCGCGACGCTCCGCCTGTTCGTTAAGGTTTCGAATCCGCTCGGCTCTCCGGGCTGCAGCGTATGACGACCAGTGAAGACGGGATAGCGCGCGGGGAGGTGCAGGGACATTCTCGCGACCTCGAGGGGAGTTTAGGGTCCGTTGAGGCGGCAGCGGCGGAGACAGGGCTGGTATGAGCTGCTCGTTTTCGACTCGGGGCAGCCGTGGATAGGAATTCGATTCCGAACCCGATCTTGACGCCATGACAGACAGCTACCGAGGCCCCGGTGAACGTCGCGATACGGGGACACAAATCGTCCTCGCTGTTGAGAGCGATTTGGTGGTTGCCAGTGAGTTGGAAAGATGATAATCGAATCGTCCTGGCGTGGTTGTTCTTGATGGAGTGCCAGGGTTGGTTGCGCTGTTGGGGTGGCAACACTGGATGCGTGAGTTGGGCGGCGTTCAAATGACCCAAGCAGACTCCATATAATCTGCTGTCAGCCCGCCTAGACTAATAAGGTGCGCTGTAGGGTCCGAGTTGGCGCGAGAGGGCGGCAACTTTATTCGCCGATGCTGGGGCTGATAAGACGGACGACGGTCAAGAAGCAGTGCGAGGAGAATAGAAAATAGATATAACAAGGCAAAATAGAATAAGCAAAGTTCAAAGAAGAATATGGCTGTCTCAGGAAGAAAAGATGAACGAATCTGGCCTAGAGGCATCAGGGGACCAAACGTCTTGATCAGCTCACTGTCTCTTTCATCTCTCAGGCAGCGCGGCTAATAGCCGGTCTCAGCTGCTCACCTACTCGTGCCTGTCAGTAGCGGCGGGGTTGACGGCAGCCTTCGCCTGAGAGGAGGATTCGCCAGCGGGAGTAACGGTGGTGTGATTCAGTGCTGTAGCGACTTGAAGATTGAGTGGCTGTTGTTGTTTGAAGCCTGGTGAAGATGATGTTTGGCCGAATTATACTATTCAAACAGTGTAGAAGTGAGAATAAAGAGCATCAAAGATGGATGAAGACTAAAGTATGAACAGTCTGATATGCTGTCGCTGTTCAATGGACTTGGAAGTTCCGGCTTTAGCATCCTGATCAGTGGACGCGGGGTCGGCTGGTGCTAGTCCAGGCACTATTCGGCTCTATGCCTTAGCGGCTCAGAGGCCGACTTGGACCAGCTTAGCGGTGATCCATAGCGGTCTGGGAATATATTGCAAGCAGCCCTAGCAGTGCAACCTCGAAAACGGCTGGCCAATGAGGTCATGCGACTAGCATCAGTCTGTGGACTTTGACTAGGCAATGGAGGATGCATACAGTATTGGGGTAATCCGATGCTATGTGACCTACCTTGACTACTGTACGAAGAATACGGAATACATGAGGTCGGTTTCTCCTCATTCGGTGGAGTCAACTTGGATATCTATTGCTAATTCATATTCGAAATGGCGCTCATATGATATCCCTATGCATGCAATGCATGATGTCGAGCAGCTGGCAAGGAGCCCTGGAGCTTCAGCTGTCTCTGTACTGTAGGTAGGTGCGACCAAAGCTTATGTCGACAGTGTTACTAGCACGGAAGCGATTCAGCTACTTGCGTCGACTATCAAGCTGAATTGGCTTGGCTGCGGAGGCATTACTCATCGCCGCCCACAATTGACGTGCGGTGCAGCCAGCGGAGACTCGGGTGGTGCAACGCAAGCTCGGGATTTCAAGGTTGGCAGTGTAACAATCATTGCTTGGCGTAATTTAAACAAACGCGGCAGAAACGGAATATACAAGGTAAGTAGATATGCTAGGATTAAAGTGAGTTGAAAATACAAGGTATCGAGCCGCACAGAATACTTTACTGGGGCTAGATCTTACTCAGATCGGCCCACTGTTAAAAGCGACATTCAAATTCCGCAGCGATTCAGCCATTTCTCTAGTACTGCTTTAACAGCATCCCGCCCTCTCTAGCGCCAGTCCACCCGCGTATCAGCGCTGCACGGCTACAGGCGAGGCTGCGCTCATTCTCATCCGTTTGATATCTCATCTCTGTATCAACCCGAGTGGCCAAAGGCCCACCAACAAGTTACTCGTATCATTTTTGACGCTGGCCGTGTGAATGCTTTTCTAATTCGCTACCAGCACCAGAGCTGCTTGGACTTACTTAGCACTCTTGGACCTAAAATTCAGCCTTACCAACCTCTCTAGAAGCTCTCTCACGATAGTCCTCACGAGACTTGCGCAGCCTTGCCATTTCTAATCTAAACCACGCCATCCACCTCTCTTCGCTCCCCACATACCTTGAATAATCCCAGGAAACCCGATTGAGTATGGAACACCAACCAAACAATGGCGTCAGCGACGGTAGCACAGCACCCATACCGACCACCAACGGCGGCACAGCTGGACTGAATCCCGAGCTAGCTGCGCCGGATGCCATGGCAGCAGCCATGATGATGTCCGGCCAGGCCTTCATCCCAGATCCCTCTCTCGGCACTACAGCCATGTCAGATCCGTCAATCATGGCCCCCATGATGTTCAGCAACGGTCATGCCGCTGCCGGCCTTGCGCTGCCTGACAAGGCTATCACAGCAGGTAAACTCTCACTCTCACTCTCACCCGCCCTCTGGCTTGCAAACTCCCATCTCACATTTCCTCATCAGACGAAATCGCCCTCTATGATCGACAGATCCGCCTCTGGGGCATGGCCGCCCAGGCCAAAATCCAAAACGCAAACATCCTCCTCATCACCATCAGAGCCTTGGCCAACGAGATAGCCAAGAACCTCGTCCTCGCCGGCGTCGGCTCCCTCACCGTCCTCGACAGCGCCATCGTCACCGAGGCCGACCTGGGCGCGCAGTTCCTGCTCTCCGAGCTGGACAACCCCGTTGGCCAGAACCGCGCCGAGGCTGCCAGTGTGGCCCTGCGCAAGCTGAACCCGCGTGTCCAGGTCATCGTTGACTCGGAAGGAGTCAAGTCCAAAGGCCCAAGCTATTTTGCCAACTTTGACATCGTCATTGCTACGGATCTGGACCCAGATTCATTTAATCTCATCAACACGGCGACGCGCATCAATGGCAAGGCCTTCTACGCAGCGGGCACACATGGCATGTACGGCTTCATATTCAGCGATCTGATAGAGCACGACTACGTCATTGAGCGTGACCTGGGAAATGTCGCCACCGAACTCAAGCAAGAGACGCGTACACGTTCTATCGTCGATGTCAAAACCAAAAAGGAAGGCCCCAAGGTCATCGAATCCGTCACCAAGCGAGAGCTCTACTCAACCTGGTTCCTCGCCAGCGACATCGCCAGCCTGCCGGAAGAGTACACCAAGTCAAAGCGCCGCCTAAAGAGCGTCTCTCCAACGCTGTCCTGCCTGCGCGCCCTGTGGGAGTTTATGCAGATCCAGGGCGGCCGCCTGCCTGGCAATCGCGAAGATCTTAAGCTGTTCACCCAGATTGCTACGCAGAAGCACAAGGCCCTGAGCCTCCCCAGCGAGACGCTCAAGCCGGAATTCCTCCGCAGCTTCCTGCAGAATCTAGGCAGCGAGATTGCTCCCGTCACGGCCATTCTGGGCGGCCAGCTGGCGCAGGATGTCATCAACGTACTCGGACAGAAGCAGCAGCCCATTCAAAACATGGTCATCTTCGACGGCACTACAATGGAGGCGCTCATGTATCCCTTGCACCCGGAAGGCATCCTCGGTGCCAACCTTCTCTCTCTGGGTGGAGGCGTCGATCCATTAATCCACAACGGGGGCATGATGTTACCGCCGGACATGTCCGTCGGTCTCGGCGGCAACATGGTTATCCCACCGCTGGATCCCAGTGCTTTGGCTCACCCGCATGGCATGCCCATGGGCGATTTACCTGCAGTTACGAATGGTCATTTGGCGACACTGTCTATTGCTGCTACCCAGGCCCCTAGCATTCCCGTACCAGAGGCTGTGCCCGCGCCTCCTGTACCTCCTCCGGCCACGCAACCTCAGCAGCAAGCTGGTGCCAGTGCCAGCTCCGATATTCCCACAGACGCACCAACTCAGGATGCCCCTGCAAGTTGAGTAGCATAGATAGAGCATGGGCATGAACGAGAGCGAGAGAATGAGAGAGTGAGTGAGAATCTAGATGTGAAAGTATGACGATTTGATGATGAGATATTATACGATATACAAGACGACTGGACGTTAACAAAAAATTGATTCATGCTTTGATATAAGTGATGAAGGAATTGGAGAGAGGCAGATAGGATACAGAAAAACAAAGGATCAGGTTTTATTTTGCATGTAGGTATAGGATCTAGGTAGCTCACATAAGTTGCACATAGCGTGCCTTTTCAATACAATTTTTTTTTTCTAAGAATCAATTCATAATAAAATCACCCGGATAGAGATTTTAAGAATGCTACAATTAGAATGAACTCTCAATTCTTTTATTCCTCTTGGTCCCTAGAAAATGAACCCAAGTCTCTCTTGCTTGAAAATCCAGATCGCAGCCATCTCGTCTACCTAGATATCATAGGCAGAGTAAAAAAACAAACTAAAAAAACAGAAACAAGAAATAGAAATGCCAAATCCTCCGTCTTTCCATCTATCTCAGCCGTCATCGTAGCATCTAATGATCCCGAGCCCTCCCGAATAATTTTTTAATTACTCCCCTTACCCCTTCCAGCCTCCGTTATGCTACCGAGCCACCGTTGTCCCAAAAGTTTTATCCCTCTTCCTTTTCCTTCTTCCCTCTTCCATCCCATTTTCACAGCCAGATACAGGCCACAAACCACGTGTTTCATTCCCCAAGCTGTAGGTGGCAAATGAAGCATAGGTGGAAAGGGAAAAAGCAAGAAGCAAAGATGGTCATATGGTACAACTGAAAAAAAGAAAGAAAATGGACAAAGCAATAAACGAAGAATCAAGAAGTGGTAAAATACGAAGAAAAAACTGTTCTCGTGTTTCCAACTTATACCAAGCTGGAGGGTATACGAGGCAAGTCATTCCCTATTAGCCACCCAAGAAAAAAATTCGGCCGAAGCTGTCATCTCAAAAAGCGAATAGAGAAATGAAGGAAAAAGAAGAGAAGAATAAAGGTATAATCCCCAGAGTTCCAAGCCAAAAAAGCAAGATAGAGCTCGCTAAAGCACAAGCGCAAAGATGTAACAAGAAACAAGAACGCAATATTGAAAAGAACAAATTCAGAAAAATCCAGATCGTCATTTCTTTTAGACGCCGACATGATGCCGAATTAAGTAGCTGTTGGTATAGCTTTTTGTCATTTGTTTTCCTCTATGGGATAACAAGTCATCTCGTTAGGTATTGTATTTACGTTGCCTAGGCTTGGTCGATAGCTCCCATGACGAAAGGGTATAAGAGGTAATGGTAGTTTCGCCAGCGCGGCAAAAAAAAAAAAAAAAGTATAAACAGATGCACGCGAGTATATACGTCATCCGATGGCATTGAATGCTTGTGTTGGCAGATTATAGCGCAAGTTAAATGTTGGCACTCTCTGCTTGAGATGCGGAGTCAACTGCCGCAGTTGAGGTGCAGATAATGATTTCTTGTTCGGCTTGAGTAGCTGCTGGTGCAGCCTCTCTTCGAATAGCCTTCTTCTTTGATGCTGCCCGGCTAGAATTTTTTGATGTTTTACTCCTTGCGGTAGAATGGTCAGTCCTGGCCGACTGCGAAGGAGCGGCTCTGTCGGATTCCTTAGTTGTAGTTGGTTTGGCCCTTCTGGGGCGGAGACGACGTGATGTCGTGTTATTCTGAGAAGCCGAAGCGTCAGCAGAGACTGTTTGTGCTGCAGATATAGATGGCTCGGTAGAGGGACCAGTATTTTCGTTAGTCTCGGTAAAGAGTTCCTCAAGATCCATATCTTGAGCCATGGTTCGTCGTGGAGGGAGAGGAATACGTCGTGGGAAAAGAGGTGGTAGTTGGGTAATTGGTTCAACAAAGCGAACAGACCAGTTGGGATGGAGCGGCATGGTCTGGGGCTTATCATAGTCTGCTTGAGCAGCTGTTTGGCCCGGCGTTTCCCGTCTCTATCTGGAATCGTCTCGGTCATTTCCCGCTTCCGCTCTATCTTGTTTGTCGGCCTTGCTCCGCTTCCGAGGTTGGTTCACATTCCATCCCCTAATTTGTGTTGGACCAGAACTCGGGAGAGCAGCAGACGAGCCAGTTTCTTTATGATCATAGGGAATGGTCTTAAGCTCTGGCTTGTTTGACCACGCTCGGTGGGCAGGTACTGGAGCAGGCTGTAGTTTGCGATATTTGCCAGATCCAGCATCGGAAGATCCCGAGGGTGTAGAGCGATGGCGGTGCATCGAACTATGCATGCCCTGTGGTGTTCCTGGGGGGCTCTGGGCCATGGGGCCGGACATTGGCTGAGGGTTGCCAAAAGTCGGCGATAAGATCTGAGATGCATAGCCGGGGCCAGATGGTCCCATGTATGATTGCGGCTGTTGAGGATTGGGCAAAATTCTTTCCGATCCGAGAGGCTGCATAGGAGCAAGAGGGGGCTCTTGGGCAGGATAGCCGTGATGGTAAGATCGAGATGGAGCAGGGTTATAGTAGTTACCCATACCGTGCACACTTGGCCTCATCATAGGATCACGCATCATATCATCCTGAACAGGTTGAGCACGGCCTCGAGGTGGTCGAAGCGGTGGAAGAGGCTCAGCGTTTGCGTTGTGAGAGAAGGGCATCCTTGGTGGAGGCTGTGGCGGATAATGCTGTGATGGTGGTGGAGGGGGAGGAGCCTGAGCAACGGGAGGAGGAGCCTGCTGGGGCCAGTAGACAAGAGGATATCCTCCGCTGGGGCCTGGGGGAGGACCAGGGGGGGCTTGTGTAGGAGCTGGGCCGGGTCCAGGAGCTTCGGGTCCATAGTTTGACATGCGGCTGCTTCCATACGCTGGTTCAATGGGACGGCCAGAACCCATATGCATATCTCTTGGTTCCGGCATATAGCCACTATAAGAGTAATAGCCTTGATGCGGTTCCTGAACAGGAGGACCCGGAGGCGGAGGCGGGGGATGAGGATGTTGCTGTTTATACTCATTGGCTCTTGGCGGTGGTGCGTGGATCATAGGCTGCTCAGCAGGTGGTGCCTGATAGACGATGGGCTCTGGTCCCTGAGGGGGAACAGGACCATGAGGCTGACCAACAGGTTGCATTGGTGGAAGCTCTTGCCCATGCTGGGGATTTCGAATATATCCCCCAATAGGCTCCATAGGACCGTGCTGTCCACTGATAGGAGCATGTCCTAGAGGTGCAATGAGCACCATGTCATCGCGCTGGGCTCTTGTGTCGGGTCCGGATTCGGCTACGAGCATCAGAGTAGCTGGTGTCCTGGGTACGAGACCTTCAGGCTCCTGCAGACGTGTCTCGACGTTGCACAACTCAGCCAAGAAATTGAGGTTGAGGCTGTTAGTGTCAGGGGCCGGCGCCTCCTCAGGTTTGGAATCCGTGAAGACATCTCTAATGGCATCATATCTTGCAGGCTTGGGCGCAGGCTTGGGCGCAGGGGGGACGGCTCGTGTAATCTCTTCAGCCTCGACAAATGCAGTCGCGTAAGTGAGGACGGAAAGAGCGGCGAGACCACCTTGGGTTGACTCGGCTGTCTCCTCCTCCGAAACAATTGGCTGTTCATCAGTCGTAGATGAAGCCTCTTCGATCTCAGGCTTGGATTCAAGTTCCAAGGCAGCTGTGCCCAAGGATCGATCGCGAAGCTCCTCATCAGTTGGCAAATACTCTGAGATGGCAACGTCTTCTAAGGGGATACCGTTGATCTTGCAAAAACGGCGCATGGTGGCACTCATCTTCACTCGTACAGGCGCATCAGCCACACGACGGTTGTTAACCGTCCTCTGGTATGAGCGCGAAGCATGAGAGATGCGCCCAGAAGGTTCGGCGATGTATACTACCGGCTTTCCGGGCATGACAAACGGAGTACTAGGTCCTTGTTCGTTGGTGCTGGTAGGCAAGAAGATGCCATACTTTGGATGGACGCCATGCTTTTTGACGAGAGCTTGGTCAAAATCAGATTCCCGGGTGTTGGAATAATCGTACCCGTTGCACCAGTAGTCGAAGTGCATACCATTGCTGTTGGGCGTGTCGAGGTATTTGCCTCGCTTGGCGCGGGTGTGGCCCTTGGTAGAGTCGTTGGAACTATCACGGAAGCCAATGTCCCATTCATCAAATAAGAAGAGACGTGGAGCGAGAAGACGGCTGGCAAGTCCCTTCTCTTTCATGGACGGTCTCTGGTTATACGTGCGGCAACCATGTTCATCGGGTTCTCCAATATTTTTGGGAAGAGGGGGACTCTTTTCGCGAGCCGATAGTTTGCCGTTGAACTTGACGACAGCAGAGGAGGTAGCGCCGTTGGGCATACTGACAGGCTCAGGAGACGCAGGGGCTGACTCCTCTTCTGCTGGAGCGCCCTCGATATGGGATTCAATCTCGGTTGCGAGAAGACCTTTTGCAGGAGCAATTGGGGCAGCCTGCAGAAGCTGGCTATCAAAGTTACTGCGAGTTGACTTCTTTGGTGTCGGCTGGCCTTCTGGCTGATCTTGGGCGCGGCGTTTGTTACTGCCTCGGCCACGGCCTCTGCCTCCTCGGGAGCCGGAAGAGCTCGCGGCAGCCGCAATGGCAGCAGCAGCCTCAGCATTGCGGGCCCTTTGCCACATGTCAGTGCCCTCAACTCGTGAGGGATAGGGGACCAAGTGGCCATCTTGGTAGCACTCATAGATGCCGAAGTCATCGTCGAGAGATTTGTCAGAGATGACTTTATACTCATATTGGTCATCACGAACCTGAAGGGAAGTCGTGTTAGTGAAAAGTTTCTCGATGATATGATTAATAAACAGGTAAGTGGTAATAAATCCACAAGAAGAAAGCCGGTAAGAGGCTGTAAAATGTGGCCGGAATAGAGGAAAGCTAGTTTGACTATGACTAATACAAAAAAAAAATAGATGAAAGAAAAGAAGAGAATAGCCATGTACTTACATCAACTGGAAGATCTTTTGATACCAGTGTAGAAAGGATACGAAGACGGTTAGCTTGACCGTCGTCGAATCGTTCTGTAACATCCTCAAGGCCATTCTGAGGGACAAAGAAAGTCAGCTTCAAGATACTCTTAGAGAAAAAGATGATGAAGAAAGTAAGAAAGGAAGGTGATATCTCTTTGTAGAGATGCACCGGAACAGAACAGTGATGCTGTTCAGGGATGGATGTTCGGTAAGCAGGGATAAACAAAGATAAGCATACCTCAAATTCCTGTTTTAGAACATACTGCTCAGCGCTGTAAGTGCCTTCGGCGAGACTCAGATTGGCATCGAGCTGGCGGTTGAAAAGATCTAGCTTCTTAGCCAGCCTTTGATTCAGCTCCAGCACGACAGGCCAGTGCTCCGGGGCAAATCGATGGCCGTCTGACTTCTGCAGCAGCTCCTCGATGCTCCGGTCAGCGAGCTCCTGCAGAGCGGGCTTGAGGGCATGAGCCACGGCTTGGTAGGTGGCCTTGAGATCTCTCTGGCGCTCATAGGCGGCCTGGACGCGAGAGTCTGCAAAGCTCTTGGCTCGGCCTCTTCGAGTGCCTCCACGGCCAGCCTTGTTGAAATTTGCTTTGGACACGCCTGAAGCAGAAGAAGCACCGCCTCGACCGCCACCTCGGCCTCGGCCAGCACGGCCACCGCGCCCACCTCTGCCGCGCCCACGAGTGGCTGGCTCCCGAGCGGGCGATTCATTCTCAGTAGCCATGATGAGGGATGAGCCCAATCATGTACACTGCGACTGAGAATGAGAGGATGGAGGTGCTGATGTGAAGGGATGTGCAGCGGTTGTGTTGGGTGTGTGTTAGATGAAGAGAAAGAGGCGTAAAAATGGTTAAGTGTGTGAGAACCGGGGTCAGACCAGCCAACCAAGTTCGTCAGTAAGCCAGAAGAGCACGCGCGCCGCGCCGTGCCGAATAAAAAAAGAACAGCTTCACGACGAAAGGAAAAGAGACTCGGATTCAGCGGGAAGCGCTCATCCAGTGTGCAGAGAAATGAAGATGTGCTGGATGCAGGAGCCGAGCCCGGGAAAAGACTTGCTGGCGCGGTGTTGATGGTTTTGGAGAGCAGTGTTTGAAAGAAAAAAGGGTCTGGTTGGTACTAGAGGTGATGTGCATGGACGGTACGAGTACGTACACAGGAAGCACTAAGGCCGGGGAGTACCTTTTTTACCGTTTGGGGGGTGAAAGGAACCTTAATGCTTAGAGAGGCGTCTACTGCAATAGGCCGGACGAGCAAAAAAGGCTGGGCAGCGCAAGGATTTGCGGCCGGCTTGGCTGACAGCTGGCCGTGCAGCACCACAATGGGCAGGATGCAGAGACAATAGCGACGACGGCAGCAGTCATGCAGCCGCAGCAGAGCAATAAGTGAAGCGGCCGTGAAAGGGTTTTTGACGGGGTGAAGCGTGCAAGAAAACGCGGCAGCGCTGGCTGCGAGCGACGAAAAAGGTGCGGCCAGTCCCTTTTCTGGGCCCCCCTCAGCCTTGGCCCCGGCCCAACCGCCAGCACAGTGACTTTTGGCAGCGCACCGCAGCGCAAGGCTAAAGTGGGCGCCCGGTCACTGCGAGGTACCGTCGACTTTGCACCCCAGCGCACCGCAGCCACTCAAGGCAGCTGCTTTCAGCGAGTGACGCCCCGTGATTGGCGGCCGGGCTCTCAGGAACGTCGCGCTAAGCCGCTTTTGTGCACAATGGCCTTATTCTCGCGCTGCTGATTGGCGCGGAGGTCGTGAATCTCCGGTTGCCGCGCTGGAGCGGGCTGCTGGGGGGCGCTCTGGCTGGCGGCAGGTACCGGTGACTTGCAGGGACCCGGGCCAGACAGGACGAGCAAACGAAAACTCCTGTTCACCGCACAGCGGAGAGGTGCAGCTGCGAGACTTCAGTATGCGCTCACTTTACGAAACAGCCACCAAAGAGCGGCGGCAGAGGCTGCGCTGTACTGCCCGGCAACAGGGAAAGCTTGGGCTGCTCTTCTGTGCGAGATGGCGCTCTTTATGCTCGAAATAAAGCAGACAACCGTGGCCCTGTGTTAGTTATGGTTTTGCTCTAAGTTTATCGTCCGTATTGTCAACGAGGTTCAGCAACAGCTTTCCAGTAGTTTTGTAGCACGACATCTCTGCGCTGTTCAACTATTCGTTCACTACAGGAATACATCTGCTGATCCAGGGCATGTACATCACTCCGCGTCTAAATGCAACTGTGGGGGCACGAGATCCTATTGCTTTGCTAGTTTGCCATCTTCCTCCACCGCGTCATCCTCGTGAACTGCGCTGCCACGTTGGGCATGACATGCAAAGCAAAGCCTGATTTCACATCAGCAGTGATTCACCACACAGTGCTCTTGGGGTGGGCCGCTTGCATTCCGTGATGCTCCGCGGAAGAAAGAGGCTAAAGCTGTGCGAGAGTGATTTGCCGAACAAATGTCACGTTGAACTGATTTTCTGCCACGCACCCCTTTGTATGGCAGCGTAATGACGTCTGGCTATTGGCCAAGGCACCAGGCGGCTTCAAGCAGAGGCACGATACAGAGCTACGAAACACATTGACTGCATGTCTGAATAGTTTTATCTGGCTGATTTCCACGTATTATCCTCTCATGCCGACCTGCTGATATGTCTAATCGAGGGCGTTTGCAAGCCAATTTCTGCGGCACAATAGCGGCAAACAGACCCGCTCCACTTATATCCCCGATTGCCTGTTTGGGACTTTGGCTCCTGCGACGGCAATAGGCTACGTACCTTGCTAGCGAGAAACCTCCTGCTACGTGGTGTTACGTATTTGGGGAGCCTTACCGAGCAGCTGAATGATTGGTTTCGGGGCATTGAGCGCTGTTCGATCACCGCTTATTAGATGCTGCTCCTTGCATTTCCTAGTGGGCTAATACACGACGAACCGTTTGAACTATATTATTTCGCATCCGCATGCTAAAGCGAAACTGAGATATAAGAATAAAAAAATTAAAAATTAAAATAGTCAAAACCAAGAAAAGCCAAGCCGCTGCACAAGATCTCAGTCTCAGATTCTGTCATCTGCAGCAGCCGCTGTAGCGCAGCGGGCTCTGCTCCGCAAAAAAAAGAAACCTGAGAGGAAAATGGCAGAATCGCGTTAAACAGGGTCAGGCCTTACAGATTTTAGCGCGGCTCTCTGGGCACGGCACCTAAAAATTGCGCTTTTGGGTCTCAACCGCTGTAGCCTTATCGCTGATTGGGCGCGTCGTCGCAATCCGCTGCCGCCATCCCGCCAGTAGTTGCACGTGAGATCTACCTACCCTTTGGAGCTGGTGCTGCTGGAGCTTTGGCGCGTGTACCGTGCCAGACGTAGCTGGTTGGTCCCTTATTTTTTCTTTTCCATTTTTATTCTTTTTTTTTTTTTGGTACACGCCCCAAAACATTCCGCCTCAAAACAACATTTTTATTCTACTGTCTGTCGCCGCTGCCATTGGATTGATTAGTATATTTCATTTCACTACGCCATAAACAAACTCAATTCTCCAATGGCCAAAAGGAGAAAGCTGCAGCACCAAAAAGGGCCACAGCGGCCTGCTGTCCGGCCGCAGCAAAAAGATAATGGCCCATCAAAGAAGAAGCCCCTCCAACCCGCAAAGAAGCAACACCGCCAACAGCAGCACGACGAGCCCGTGATCCCCTTCAGCCCCAACGACCGCATCCTGCTGGTGGGTGAGGCTGACCTGAGCTTTGCCGCCTCTATCATCCAGCACCACGGCTGCACAAATGTCACCGCAACCGTCCTCGAGAAGGACCACGCCGAGCTGGTCGAAAAGTACCCCGCCGTGGATACCAACATTGCCGTGGTCAACCGCCGCCCGGATGCCGATGCTCCTCCCAAGAGCCCCAGCCACGGCGCCGGGTCTGACGCCGGCGAGGACGGTCAATCCGACGCAGACGAGGCCGCAAACTACGACTCTGATGAGGACCTAGAGGAGAAACCAGTCGCCGTCAACAACAAGCTCGTCTACAACGTCGACGCCACAAAGTTCCCGTCCTCCATCTCTCGCACCCCCCACGACCGAATCATCTTCAACTTCCCCCACGTCGGCGGAAAGTCCACCGACGTCAACCGCCAAGTCCGCTACAACCAAGAGCTCCTCGTCTCCTTCTTCAACCGCGCCCTCGCCTCCCCGGCCGCGCCCCTCGCCCGCGGCGGCTCCATCATCGTCACCCTCTTCGAGAGCGAGCCGTACACCCTCTGGAACATCCGCGACCTCGGCCGCCACGCGGGGCTCCAGCTCGAGCGCAGCTTTCGCTTCCAGGCGGCCGCGTACCCGGGCTACCACCACGCGAGGACGTTTGGCGTCGTCAGGAACAAGAAGGGAGAGGAGAGCTCCGGCTGGAAGGGCGAGGATCGGCCGGCGAGGAGTTATGTGTTTATGAGGAAGGAGGAGATCCAAGATCAGACGAATAAGAAGAAGCGGAAGCGAGGCAGCGACGATTCTTCAAGCGACGAGGATGAAGACTAACTAATCAATGCCAAGAAGGCACCCGTCTTGGCACTGTATATATATGATGGGCTTATAACACATGCATACTACGTACATATATGTACAACCTCAAGTGGAGATATTTAGATGACATTCATGGCAACTTGGGCAATGGCGTTTTAAATTGGGATATTGGACATGCTGGGCAATTATTTAATTATTTATAGCATTGCAATCGAAGAAAAGGGCCACACTGGTCTATTCATATAATAGCATTCAAATCGTCAAGATATATTTCCACGCCATACTCCATATCCATGATTCGCGAATAATGTGCATTTCACCTGCTTCTTACAGAAGCTCGCTTATCTTACACCACCGTCCACAATTCACAGTAGCAACGCCGCCCCCAAAAAATCCCCCCACTGCTCTCACACAGCCTTCAAACGCCGCCTTGAGCCAATTATGTGTGGCATATGCAGAAAACACCATATCCCATATTTTACGCATAGTGAAAAAAAAAAAAAACTCCGCCGAAATAGTGAGCAAATTGTTCTTTTGTTTTTTTTTTTCTCGTATGGCGACGACGCCTTGATATTTGTTTAAAAGAAAAAAAGATGATGAAGATGATGAAGATGAAGAAAATCCATTGATATAATATTCCTCTTTTCCTCAGATTTCCCAAAAATCCAAACCCAAAAAAACTCCAATGTCATCTCACATCCTCCTCCAAAAAAATGGCAAAGAAATAACAAACATCTCCATTTTGGCTACTCCCTAATGATGTAAAAAAGGAGATGATATCAAAATGATAAAATGAGATAGCAAGGCGGAACCGCGGATTAAACAGCGGCATGTTCCACCTTCTCCCGCTCCCCACTGCCAGGGGGAGTACATGAAAGATTAAATAACGAATAAAAAAGGGGCGGCAATCCCCAAAATTGGAGATAAAAAGAAAAATAAACGGATAAAAAAAGAAGAACCGTAGGTATAATACAATGCAGATTTCTATCGTGACCCCTAAAACTCCCCGTCGAAAAATAATAGCAAATGAAATGTGCATTAATGTGTAATATGTGCAATCCAGGATAGCTTGAATTATGCTGATACCTCATCTGAAGTTGGATGCCAAAAGCAATGCCAAAGGCAAATTAATGGCTTAACAGCTCTTTTTGTAGAGCATTGCCATGTTCGTCCATGGACGTCTGTTGTCCGGCTGGGCCATCTGCATTGGGCCGGGCCACAGCCTTCTTCCGTGCTTGCTCTTCTTCGTCAAGCCTCTGCGCTTCCTCATTCTCTCGTACTAAAGCCTCTTCTTGCTCAAGCAAAGCCTGCGCCTCCTCAGTGCGAGCTGCACCAGGGTTCTCTGGAGGAGGCGGCGGCGGAGGAGGGGGAGTGGCCCCATCTAGGTCATCCTCTTTCAATCTCTTCATCTCAGGTCCATCTAGTGGCGAGTCTACAGAGGCCACAGTGACCTCAGCATCTCGCTTCCGTTTACGGTCAGCAGCGCCATCAGGCGACTCCTCTTCCATATCACTAAGAACAATATCCTCTGCAGTGGCTTCTCGCTCGAGAGAAGAGTCTGGGCTTTCACCAGGCTGGTCTGCAGAGGCCGGCTTCCCATTAGTGGCCTGCTCACTACCCGCGCTCTTCTTCGTGTTTTCAGATGTCCTCTTTCTATGGTGTGCTTCATACTTGGCAACTGCACGATCCAAAAAGTCCTTGACGTACTTCTTGATGTTTCGCTCCTGCTTTTCGGTGAGAGGCGCAGCAGGGTCATTGACGCGGTTATTCTTGTAATCAGATGCAACCAACTTCCTTGCGACATCCTTTCCGAGCCTCTTCAGTTCTTCCTTGGGAAGCTTATGTCGAAATTTATCTAATACGTGCTTGACAGGAGGATATACCTATACACCATTTTGTCAGCCTTGGCTCCGGCAGAGAGGAAAAGCTACGAATAAGAGCTATACTAAGGCACCAGGAGGATGGTATGACTTACTGTGTGTTCATAGACTTTCATTTGCTTCTCGACCGGCAGAGACCGCCACTTATCCTTCCTGGGCTCCTTTGGAGAGGCTTCGACTGGTGCCGGAGTCTGTGAAGCTGGCTGCTTAGGCGTCCCCTCTTTAGTTACCTTGTCGATAATGCTTTGAATAAGAAGCTGTTCTTGAATGGCCTTGGATGGGGCTTTTGGTGTCTGTTCCGCGGCTGGCTGCGTTGGCCGCTCCCAAGTTGACTTGCCCTGCTTGTTGTAAAAATACGTGTTACCGTTCGCATCTTTGGCGGTAAACCAGCCCACTGGTAAGGCATTGTGAAACGGTCTACGTTGACGATGGCCATTGTTGAAGAATGAGTTATTCCTTTGCGGCACATTGCTTCGCGGTCCCTTGGGGGCATCAATGGGTCGTGGGGAGGCAGTCTTTGGGGTTGACTGAGAGCCCACTGCTGCTGCCGCCTCCTCTTCCCGCGCTTGCCCTCTTCGCTCTTCAAAGATGTTTTGTGTCGGTGCATTAGGATCGACCTTGCGCCTTCGTATACGGTAGGCGACCTCGAGTTTACTCCACTCGTCAAGCAGTTTCTTGGACTGAGAAGAGACATCTTCATGCTCGGATTGAGATAGGGTTTGGATTGTCGCTTCAATATTGGAATCTTGAATCTTGTTCCTTGTTAATCTCGGGAATTTGTCCAAGATGGCCAAAATCTGTAAGACCACGTTGCGGTCATCGATGAATGTGTTGAGAGTTGTTTTGAGGATTTGATACGCGTGCATGCGCATCACGGAATGAATGACGCGCTCTTCGTCACAGCGTTGAATTCGCTCAAGCAGCTTGACAGCAATCCATTTCTCCTTGCACTGCATCAAGGTAGCCATGACCTTACGAGCATCATCATCGTCCAAGCTTCGAGGCTGAATGCTGTTGACATACTCCTCGTCATCCTCATCGGGACGCTTCTTCCGGGGCTTCTTGGGAACATGGGTATCCCAGCCATCAGTGCCGTCGATACCAAGAGCCTCGACGGTGGCAGTAGGCAGTTTGGTGGCGCGCTCCGTCTGCGTTTTTCCTCCAATGAAGCCGACGCAGTTCGCTTCTCCGCAATAACAGGGCTGAGGCTCCGCGCCGTAGCGATCGACATTGTAATTGAATACAAGCTCTTCGCCCGCCTGGATCTTGCGTAGAGCAAAGATTCCCATGCGAAGTTTGTCGCCGACGACCCATTTGTCCACAAAACAATTGGGATTGCACGAATGGTTGCAAAATCGGCCCAGGTTTCCCTTTTTCGTGGCGTCTACGAACTCGTTTTTGTTGAGCGACATGAAATAAAAGTGCTTGATGCCCTCCTCGTCATACTGAAGCATCCGCCGCCGAAATGTCGGCTCGTTGATGACCTCTCCAATATACTCATAGATAAAATCATTGGCCTCCAGAATCGCATTGGTACGAAGGCCAAAGCCTTTCTTCTCGGTCTTGATTACCGTCACGTCTGCATACTGCTTGCGCTGAAAGCGCCTGTTCTGGCAACCGCCGCCACAGTTTCCTGCATTAGCGCTACACTCCATCTTGGTCGCACGGTTGATGCAGTCCGACTCCTCGCCACAAGCAAAATTTTCGCCATCCCCTGCTCGTTGTCAGCAAAACAATGGAAACAATAACAAGACACCCTACGATCTAGAAGACGAGGACGAAAAGGAAGGGGATTCGGGCTGGGAGAAAGGGAAAGAGGGGGGCAGAAGGAGCCTAACATACGCCATTCTTCTCTGCAGTCGCAGTCCAGGGAGTCGTTGTCGGTTGAGCCCAAGTTCCTCGATCCATAGAGACAGTCAGGAATGACCTGAAAAGTTGCGCATGATTCCTCGGTTACGCTTGCGAGGTGGGAATATAGCGGGACCTCGCGAGCGGGCGGCTTCTGTGACGACTTGCGCGACAACCGCGCAGGCCTGGTGGTCGAGCTGGGGGTGCCGACGCTTTCGCTCTGCGATTTTGTGCCGTCCATGGAGCCTGGTGAGGGGGCTTCGCTATTCCGAAGCTTTGGGGTTGAGGTAGAGCCTCTCGCGGCAGATTCTGAGTGCGCGCCATTCTCGACGGCGTCCTCGAGCTTCACCTTCTCCATTCTGCTCGTTGTGTTCTCTTCATCCTCCATTTGACAGCAGTGCGGGAGCGAGGAGGCGAGGGATGCAGCGTTACTCTTCTGCCAAGGCAAGAAAAATAAGCCTAATCCAAGGGTGAGAGGTTGTTTAGAAGGGCGTCGCGGTGGCAGCTGTCTTTTTTTTTTTTCTTTTCCCTTAGAAGATACGCGCAGGGCAGGGAGCCGCGTACGGAAAGCGAATTAGGAGAGATTGGGCAGAAACGCGAGGGTGGCGAAGAAGCGAATGCATTAAAGGACCGGCTGCTTCAAGATTCGCATCGGCAGTCGAGGGCTGGCAGGCTGGAATGAAAACAAAGCAGAAGCTTTCGAAGTCGGGTTTGCACCTCTCACCTCAAGCCAGAGAGGCGTTCTAACTAAGCTGGCCGTCCAGACCCTAGCAGTCGGAGTTAGAGGTACCGGTAGCGGTGCCAGCGGATTTTCTTAGGCCCGGCGCGCCGAATTTAGAATCGCCAGGGGATTCAGCTTCCGCTTTTTTTTGGTGCAGTTGGGTCGGTATGAAGAAGGTGCATGTATATGTATCGTCTTTATTTTCCATTGACTCGTTTGGTGCAGACACCGAGACATTTGTAGCCTATTCCATGCATGTAGCTACTTGAACCATCACGAGTAATGGCGAATTGAGTTGCAGATGGAGAGTATGAAGTGAATTATAAGTAGACGCAAGAGAGTCGTGAACCAGGGACAGGAGCAGGGCGACAGAAAGACAGATGCATTTCTCGCTGATGAATGTGTAAGTAGCAGCCCAGCTTTAAGATTACGGATATTATACGGAGCACACTTGCAACAATCATGGTGTTTATATCGAGACGCAGGTCTTCCCAAATAAAATGCACTCGCGTACAAGTAGGCTCTAATTGAATTCAGCATGCTGCAAGGGAAATTCTAGAAAAGGTTCGCTCAGCTGCAAAACAGATTGAGCCAAGCTGTGACGTACAGTGCATGGACCAATGGCAGCATCTCGGGCTCAGACATTTGGCGCCAGCCGTGAAAGCCGTTTAGCGCCCTCGCAAGGGGGGAACCAAGATGAGTTGGCAAGCTTGGATGTCGTCAGAAGCACAGCACAACACAGCACAGCTGGCCGCAAGCGAAGAAGTTGCAGTATTAGCCTTGCTTGAGGTAGCAGTTGGCGAGACTGGGCCTCAGCCTTACTGCTCAACCACCGAGAGTGTCTCAGGCAAACAAATACAGCCCATCTGATTCACTTACACCGGGCTGTCCGCCTCCAGCCCGCATGCCTTGTTGCCCAGATTCCGCTATTTTCGTGCCACCTGAGTGGGATGCAATTCAATGAATAGTCCTGCACATATCAAGGCTACTAATCGTGGGTCACCATCTAGAAGTCTATGACAGTATACTCGAAAAGTCGCATCTTGACCGCCACTTTAAAGGGTGCTTACCCCAAAAGTGGTCAACACCGGAGTTGCCGTCTCTCAGAGGAACCCAACAGACTCAGAAGCGCGTGGGAAATATTCCTTAGCGTTCCGGCTGATATGCAAGTTGGGAAAAGGCAGAGAACAAAAGAATTCAGCGCGAAGCTGGCCGGTAAACGAAAGCGGTTTGCTGCCAGCGAATTACATGTAGAGGTTCAACCCCAGGTTTGGCCATGCAAGCGTTTGTTGCTGCGGCCACGTGGCGACGTAACAGAAAGGCAGGCATTGAAAGTGGTACGACCATGTTGAATTCGAAAAGATGCGATTGGAAGATCGACACGATTCATCAACCAAGGGGAGCCCATGCCGGGAAAAAGGAAAACCGAAGCAGTCTTCCAAGGCCAGGTAGGGAAGCATCACTGTTCAAGTGTCTACCGCCTTTACGCAGAGAATTTTTTTATGATGTGTTGTACATGAGTGGGTCTGGTGGGTGCCAGCTCATTATGCATGAGGTATTGGCCGCAATAAGGAACCGGTTCATGTTGAAATAGCGAGCCTATATAAGAGGCAGGATCCGATGATTTAGTCCAAGTAGACTTGTGTCGTCGAACGAGCGGTGGCAGAAAAAAAAAAGTGAAGCAATCGCCCGAGGTGAGGTCGCGATGCTTCATCTCGCTTCATGGTTCGTCTGAATCGCGGCTAACGGGACGGGGGCCGCCACCGTCCAGAATATCCTTTTTTTTATTTGTGCAGCCAGCCATACTCACCAGTCACTTGTGACGAACCTTGTGTGGATTGCGCTGCGGCAGAGGCATCTGACAAGAGCGCAGAGCGCGGCATGATTGGTGCGCGGCCGCCCAGTGGTCTTGTGGCCATCCAATCTGCTCTTCAGCAGTTGCAGAACCAGTGGGCCAATGGGCGAATAGCAGTCAGCTCGATGCCGTGCTGCATCACGCGCGCAACAGACGTCGTTTTTACTAACTCAAAACCTCTTTCCGGAGCCTTGCTTTGCAGCATGTACTATCGTGCAAGCACAAGATTCATGGAGCGAATGGCCACCGTGATGCATATCTGGTGCGATGCGGCCACTTGAGCGGCCACCCCCACCTTTGCTCAGCAGTCAGGATGGGTCAGACAGGCAGGAAACGAGCGCGGCCCCAAGCAGAACAGGACGACGGATGACACGAGGGCCAAGACGACAATGAGAGAAAAAAAAAAGCGAGCTTGCCGCTTCTGGTGCTGAGGGACGGGAATCAAAGCAAGACAGTCAGGCGGCCGATGGCCGGCGTGGGATTGGCCGATTGAGCGCAACCAGGTCCGCCGCGATGCAGCTGCACGTCAGGTATGGCCACACCCATTCGACGATGATGCTTGACGGCGTCTGGAGCGTCGGCTGTGTGTCGCATCGCCTAGGCGTGGTAGCGCGCAGCAAATCGGATGGCGCCGTGGCCTCGTCCAGACCCGAGCCCTGCTAGGATCCATCTACAGTACCAGCAGGACATCCAAGGGCCTCCTCGGTAGTTGGCGGTACTGGCAAAGGTGGTTCGCGCACAGCTATATTAATTCCTGGGTGACCTGAGGGTTGCGCCGCCGGTTGGTGGAGGGGAGGTGAGGCAAGCAGTACCGTACAGTACGAGGGGAGATGGATGGTGGAGGGATCAAAGGGGATGAGGGCGGACCACAGGTCGAGTCCTCTGCCTCAGACTGCACGGTTTGGCAGAGCCAGGGCGAGGGAGAGCTCCAAAGCCACGACTTTCACCGAAGTTGCCATGCCCTGGTACGACGGGCCATACAAAGGCCGCCTTGGACGACGTATCTGCGAGAGGACCCGCCTAACCGCCTGCGTGCGGACGACGAATGAAACCTTGGTCATGCTGCCGACCAGGCAGTGACTTGCGAGGTACCACGGCTGGGATGAGATGGCTGGCGATGACGATGGTGTTGGGGCATGGCGATCGCGAGATGCGGTGCGATTGCGGCTGCGGCTATGGATCTTGTCGTGTCGTCGTCTTGTTGCTGCCGCTGATGTTGACGCT
Source organism: Trichoderma evansii (assembly GCF_050947405.1). Classification (NCBI taxonomy): domain Eukaryota; kingdom Fungi; phylum Ascomycota; class Sordariomycetes; order Hypocreales; family Hypocreaceae; genus Trichoderma; species Trichoderma evansii. The sequence continues at coordinate 1,161,956 of NW_028145198.1, read as the reverse complement.
GTACTGTTGAAGCTGCTGGTGTTGGTGGTGTTTTGCTGCTGGACCCATTTTGAGAGACAGAGCGAGCTGGGCAGCTCCAAGGCAGTCTGCAAAGTACCTCGTGCTCTTATTTTTCTCGCCAATATCACAAGTACCTCGAGGCCAGGGCGCTATCGCGCCGTGGCCTCCCTGTCGTTCTGGTACCCGTGCCACCGCAAGGCCCGCTCCGGCTAAACAGGCGCCCGTCCGCATGGCTAAGGCGCATCCATGTTCGCTGGGTACGGCCGTCTCACTAAACGGAGCGTTCCATCGAGGACAAAGTCGAAAAAGGCCCTGCTTTGAATGTTGAGAAGAGAGAGGAAAATCATGGATAACCGCGATTCTCTCTATTTTTGCTCTCTTCTCTTTTGCGGCCGTATATACATGCAAATGCAGGCCTGTGCAAGCATGTGCAAGCATGTACAAGCATAGGCCACTACTCCATGCTCGACACAGCTGTACAGGCGCCGCTCGGTACGGAATAGCATCAGCTATTAGTCCTTGTCTGGGGCCCTCCCACTCCACCTTCAAGGATCAACCCCCCTCCCTCTCCGTCTATGCGAGACAACGGTACGCTCAAAGTAAGCCTTTCTGGCCTAGGAGACGGTCCGGAAGCAGCAACGGCGACGCGGCTCCCCATCCATCTAACGATTTGCTGCAGCTCCCCGGCAGACCTGACAGACCTCAGCAGGCAAGCTAGTCGCAGAATTGCCATCTCTGGACTCAACTGGACCAGCCAGACACGCCACTCACAACGCCCTCCGCCAGGTTGCGGACGGCCCTCCATACATTAGCGTGCGGCGGCCTCTGGATCGTTCTGTCAAATCGCCACTGCAGGGTGCCGTCATACCTAATATCATGTGCGCAGGTTGTACCAGCGAGCAGCTGTAGTTCTGGTTAGGAAACAGGGCCAATACTGCGAGTACGGAGAACCTCGAGTACATCCATAATACTCCATGCTCCATCCGTGGTCGATACCACTAAGACCGGCCAGGGGGGGTGGTCTGGCGGGCAATATTTTTTTTTTTCTTTTGAATCCAGATCCAGCGGGCAACGATCATTCAGTCTTGGTAAAGCGTCTGGAGGCCGGAACGACATACTTGCATACATCCCTTGCTTGCACGTCTTGGTACTAGCAGACCGTCGTGGAGACCAGTTAGTGCTGCTACCGACTTGCGGGCTATACAGAGCGCGCATAGCGTAGACGTGCGGCGCAGCACGGCTTGTTGGATGTCTGTCGATAACAAACTGCCTCGCGGGCTCTCTTTGGCCACTCACATCGGCTCCCCTGCTGCTCAGCTCTCTCAACAGCACCGCAGCCGCGAACAGGCCCGCCAACTGACTAGTAGCCGAGGAGACGCGGCGAGAGAAGACGACAGAGATAGAGAGAATATACTGTAGGATACTCGTATCCAGATCCAGATAGGGCTGCCTGTGCCTTGCCATCGGTATCCCCCAGTGGTGGCTTCCCCCAGCCCACCGTGGCAACCTTCTGCTCTGCTCTGACAAGAGAAACGAGGAAAAGAGTCCTACGACTTCCAAGGCTCCGGATTTCTGTCTAATTCCCGTCCTTTCTCTCTTTTTCAACGCCCCCCCTCCGCCGTCTCTTCCCTCCTTCGTCTCTTTCTCTTCCAGCGTCTCTTCATCTTGCTCTTTTCCGCTTCTCTCACGACTGCAACGGTTCCGAGCTCGCCTCGGGTCATAAATCGCACAATCCCAGCGCCGGGGTTTTCGACTGGACATCTCCCTCCAAGTAAGGACAGGACAGACCAGCCCTTATTTATCCATCCCGGCAATCTGCACCGTTCTGGTCTTTCTTTGCATCTGCTCGCTTCATTGCCTGCAACAAGCGTGCTACTGCATGTCGCGGATCGACGCTGCACAAGCGGCGCCTCTCATTTCTATTTGTTTTTGTTTCTCTTCGAGACCCGTAAGAGCCCGCTCGTATTAGCCACGAGGCCCGTGGGAAACGCCGCGCGCCAGCCGGCCGGTGTCGTGCATTCTTGTTATTCACGATAGTGGGCTCAAGACCACATTGACAGAGGATCCAGTCAGTCCCTCCACCACTGGTGCCGGGGAGCAACGCCCGCCTGCAGGGCATGCCATTTTGGACGGAACTTGTTTCTCGACTAGTCTCTGGCCTGCTTTTTCCATTATTACTGGCTCTGCAACATCTGCCTGCTTGAGAGGGGTCTTGTGGAGGAGTGGCTGCACAACCACCACCATCAGGTTATCTCGACCAGAGCCGTACTACGATACTCCCTCGCTCTCTACCTCGCAACGCTGCGGTTTTTGATAACTCCCCCGTCCGTGCTGCTTCGCGGGTCATCTCTTCAGTTTTCATCTACTTTTATTTCTCTTGCCGGTAGTTTTAAATCCTCTTCTATTTGCGGCGTCAATGTTTGTGCGAGGGCTGGCACCACGTTCTATTCTCCTTTGCTCTTTACTTCTTTGACATTCACCACACGCTTTTTTCGACAACCCCTCCTCTCATAAGCCATGGCTGCTTTCAGCTTGGACGAAAAGGTATGTTTTACAAGTTCCTATTTCTATCGTACAGTTACAAGAATCAAAGTTGGTTTTACTAATGCACTGTCACCCAGCGATTTGTTCTCGCGGAGATGATCAAATGCAGTTCAGTTGATGTCGAGATGTTGATACGATTTGTTGAGTCAAATGTGTCTGACCCCAACTGGATGATTATGCAAATCCCGCCAGGTACGGTGAATCAAATGATGCTGCAATTCTAATTCTGCTTCTTTTTACTAGTGCATTCATTTTCTAACTTAATCTCTAGGTCGTAATCTGGAACAGTGCATGCAAGTCACGAACCGGTCACCGACAGCCCCAAACCATAGATCTGCAATGTCTCAAAACGACCATCTGGCCAACAGCGGTATGAATCATCCAAGACAGATTGCGCCGAGAACAAGTCCTGGTGGCCAAACCCCTGGGGCTATGCCAATGTCGCCCGTCAACATGCCTTCGTGGCCGCCAGCCGATGGTGCTGAGGATAGACGAGTACCACCCTACGAAGCTCCAAGTGCCCCTGCTCCTAGAAAGAGAGGACGTCCTTCACGAGTGGACAGAAACACGGCTGTGCCTCCTCGTCTTGCCAACATCGCCCCCAGACCTCCTCAGTCTATTCCAGGCTCCAACACACCTCGGCCTATTCTCCCGGCTATTCAACGCCAAGCTGATACTCGAAGCTCTCAGCCGCCACCTCCAGCGCACGTCCCACTACTGCTCGACTCTCCCCCGAGTAAAAAGAAGAGAAAGACGAGCGCAGGTGCAGTTTCAGTTTCCACCCCGCCGCCTCCTCCTTCTGTTACCACACCTCCTGCGTCGGTGGATCACGAGAAACGACCGGTAAGTAGCCAAAAATAGCAAGCACCTGTACGCCGGTCTGATTGATAGCGATAGCGAGAGTCGAGCGAGCCAAATTCCACAAATGCGCGTGAGAATATACGCGAGATGGGACCAATGCAATCGCCTCGCCCAATGCCACTTGAACCGGAGCCACGGCATCATCCCTCCCTCATGCCTGTAACATCTGCAGCACCGTCTCAAATCAAAGCCTAAATAACAGAACTAGCCACAGTTTAGCATTGTCTTCTTTCAGGATTTCTGTCAAAAGCCCCAAATGGCTAGGTTAAAGGGGCACTTTTGTTTGTGTTTGCTTCTACATTTCATGTTTCTTTCTTGGTAGTATCACTACATTATACCCTTCCAACTTTTCCCATTACCCCATTTCATGTATTTGTTATGTTCTTCACGTTTCCCCCTTTTTTTCTCTTTTCATTTTTTCTTCCCTTTGACTTTCCTTTACGTTCTGTGCGGAGGTGATTTGGAGCATACTGGCGTTTTGTTACTACATTATCTGCGGGGTCGGCCTTTTGATATTTGGAAGCATCTATGTGCATGGATTGAATGAACGTGATGAATCTAGGTTTGAGAAACGAAACGAGCTAGGTAATCATGAATGACATGGTCCCGAAGTAGGGTGGCATCATCTTCCCGCTTCTTTTTCCTCTTCCATTTTCTTCTTCTCTTCCGCCTTTATTTCCTTTTTGCATCGCACGGGTAGATAGATTGAGCTGCTGTTGAACGGCACCTCATCCATTTTTTTCATAGGTAGCCTCCATTTGTATACCACATGGAAATCAACGATTTGACTCGTTTTTAGGCATCTGGTATAAGGGAATCTAGGGGTTGTACGATTAGTACTGGTAGGCAGGCATTTGGCTTAGATAGCTGTCTTTTTTTATAGATGCGTTTTCTGGGGCAGACAAGGGTATAGCACTGGGTTTATAGCGGAGTGCTATACTTGATACCCAGATTCACTATCTCTAAAACTTGATATACCACCTTGGAACCTATATCTAAATGCAAGTGTATGCTATGTGGCGACCAATAGGACATTTCGAGCCTCTTCTCAGGGATGACGAAACATCCCCGCGCTATGATTGCACGGAAAACAAAACAAGCCACACCTTTTCTTATGACATGGGGTTTCATTGGTGCAGCAACACAAGCAAGGGGGTCAGGTCGTGATTCGTCATACCGCCTCTATTAAGTAGGTACTATGCGCCGAGTACAAATTAACGTCAAACGTAGTTGGATTGGATGCTAAAAATAGGTGGCGGTAATATATCTGATACCGATTCCGATATTGCAAACAGGGACCAATGGGATATTGGGATATTGGGGTAGTGATGTTAGCCTGGTGATGTTGGTATGGAGTGGTGTGATTTGCACCTACGCTGCTATTATATCTAGGTACCCAAGTACTATTAGCAACGGATTGAGAATTGCCAAGCATGAATGCAGTGTTGTATTCTCAGCCATAAGTTTTCTAGCATAATCTAATTTTAATGCTCGCGAGTGCTTATCGTAAATCTACATGATGCAAGTCTCATACTGTAACTTAGATAGACTCCGTCTCTCTAGGCGACACTATCTTTGAAAAGAACAACCAATTACGCTTCGTTTCTTAGTTAAAACCATCTGAGCAGTAGCCTATAGGAGAATGCCATCTTTTTTTATGAATTTTTTATATATTCAAGGTTATGTAATTTAAATCAAATCGCTAAATTATCTCATTTTCATAATTATTCTTTTTAATATTTTTCCCTTTTTTCCCTTGTTGCTTTTTACTTTTGTAACTATCTTTACAAAGCCTTAACAATCTTCTCCAGAGCATCAACCAGGATATCAGCGTGGTGCTCCTGGAAAGTCAGCATAGGACGCAGACGGACGGCGCTGGCGCCACTGCCACCAATGTTGATGCCAAACTCCTTGGCCTTGGCGAGGAATTGGTCGCGCTTGGGGTTGTCAAAGGCGATGAAGGTGCCCTGGCCCTTACCACGGAGGTCCTTGAAGTGCTCGGGGTACTTCTTCTGCAGGCCCTCAAGCTTGGAGTAGAGGTAGTTGCCGACCTTGGCGGTGTGGTTGACGAGGTCGAGGCGCTCAATCTCGCCAATGATGGCACGGAAGAGCAGAGCTCGGACAGGGTCACCCATCCAGGTGTTGAACTGGCGGTAGGGCTTGTTGGGCCGCAGGGCTGGGTTACCGTAGTAGAAACCGGCGGCCTGGGCCTTCTTGGAGAAGGTGACAATGTCCGGGGGATCCTGCAGGTTCCAGTGGTCGTGGGCCCAGAACTTGCCAGTGGCGCCGACACCAGTCTGAACCTCATCGACAATAAGGAGAACATTGTGCTTCTTGGTCAGCTCGCGCAGACCGCGGAAGAAGTTGGGGGAGGCATGGTTGTCACCGCCCTCGCTCTGGATGGGCTCGACAATGACGGCGGCGGGGGGAATGTGCCAGGTCTTGATCAGCTTCTCGACCTCGTCGAGGCTGGCCTGCTCGATCTTGGCGTTCTCCTCGGCGTGCTGGTCGAGAGGGTACTTGAGAATGGGGAAGGTGGCCTGGGGCCAGTCGAAGGCGGGGATGTCGACCTTGTGGATTGGCTTGGAGCGGGTGGTGGAGAGAGTGCCAAACAGACGGCCGTGGAAAGCAGTCTTGAAGGACAGGATGGAGAGTGAAGAAGAGCCGGGAGACTGGTTATTCATGGCGGAGTCGAGCTCCTCCTGGGTGAACTCAACATCGGGGCCACCACGCTCGAGCTGTCGTCGGTAGATGAAGGCGGCCTTGAAGGCGGTCTCGTTAGCATCAGACCCGGCCATGGCAGTGAAGACATTGTTGAGGCCCTTGGGCGCGACCTTGAGGATACCGGTCTTGAGGATCTCAGCGTAGTCGTGGGAGGGGAAGTTGCCCAGCGCAGGTCGGTTGATGATGGCATTGACCATCTCGGGAGTGGATGCGGCCTTGGCCAGGGCGGGGTTGTTGTAGCCAACGGGGATGGAGGCAATCTGGGCGTAGCTATACAAAACCAATGATATCATATTAGCAACGAGGGGCCGTCTAATATTGTTTTCTGCTTTCAATTGGTGCACTTACACGTCGAGCAGGTAGTTGCCATCGGGATCAGCAATGTAGTTGCCAATGCTCTTGGTGAAGTCGGTCATCATGTTGATGCTTCGGGTATCAAAGACTTCGCTCAGCTCGGCAATCCTCTTGGCACTCTGGGGTCCAGGGATGCTCGCCGCCAGCACAGGAGCGTCGGGCTCGCCCTGGATGAAAGCCTTCTTGGACGCCATTCTGATGGATGCGCTGGAGAAGCAGCGGGCAGAGTTGAAGGAGGAAGCGTGGAGGGATCGGATGGCAGGGCGCAATGCCTGGGCAGCACGGAGGGCAGGCATCTTGACGGCCGTATTTATGTGTTATACGCAAAGTGCTATGATGTCGTGGCTGGGACTTTTGTGAGTTTCTGTTATATATCGTAACTGCGTAGCGTCGGCTTGCAGCGCTGCTGGCTTCCCTCCTTTTCTCTCTTCTATTACCTAATTGGGGAGATTGGAGATGCTTGACGCGCTTTCCCCTCACAGGACGTCACACGAGGAAGGCAAAAGCGACGAGAAAAAGAATAACAGTGTCGTCAACAGTCTCACCGTCCAGCTGCGGCCTCGTGCTTTATATCAACGGATGGCGGCGGCTTATCTGCGGGGCGCGTAATGCAATGCGGGGGAAGACGTGCTAATATGAGGAGCTCAGGGGCGCTAGAGCTCTATGACGGCCTTGGACGGGGGGCCCTGATGGCGGTGCGGCGTCCACTAAAGGGCGCTGTTGCCGCTGTTTGCTGCTGCTCGTGGACCGGTACCGAGCCGGAATCGGGGGAGCCGGTTCTAGAGCCGGTACGCCTTTAGTGGCTGGGGCGGATCTGCCTTTTTTACGTTATTGGATCAATGAAGCTTTTTTATAAGCAATTGCACGACGAGATGGCCAAGTCGGGCAGGGGACCTAATCGTGATTCTATCGCCTTCGGCTAATTGATTCTGCGCCGTCGTGGCTTGCCTTAAACGCGTTCCTGTGATCATCTAGAAGCAGCAGATTTACTCGTTCTTATACACTAGAAGGCACTAATCATCAAGATCCATATATCAGATTGCAATCGATATCCATCTTGCGTATCTCCTCCTCCCCGACCTCGGCCCCCTCTGTAGCCAATTGATCAATCTCTTGCATTCCCCTTGCCTTTCAAGCGGTGCACCTGACCATGGCAACGCATGCACGAGAAGCCCATTTGTCTTACGTTTTAGTTGGTCCAGGCGGATCGGACGTGTAACGAAATATCCCCACGTGGGGCCCATCTTCCCCGGTGCTATGACTACGTGCTACTACTAGCAGCAGCAGTAGTTGGCCTATAAATCGTAGAGGCAAGTAAGTGCGACGGGGCGCGTATTCGCTCGGCTTACTATGCGCAAAGCAGAGTAGTGCAATTGGGCCAAGATAAGGCAATGGAGTGTAAGTTTGGCATGTTGGAGATGCGCCAGGCACACGCAGTCGCACACGCAGTCACATGCGTGCTGTGCTGGGCGCATTGGGCGGCTCCCAAACAGGAAAGAAAGACAAATTTGCCTATTTCGTGAGTTACTGTACCCCGACAGTGCTGCCGGCAGTGGTAGCAGCATCAGATTCCCCTCGTTTTTTTTTTTTTTTTCCTTTGCATTACTAAACGTACCATTCTTGTTGCCGGTCCGGCTCGCTGCTGTTTCTCCCGGGACTTTTTTTAACGTGCCATCGGCGTTCTCCCGGCTTCCGGCCTTGCATGAGTCTCCACGGAAATTGTACGATGTTCATATTGAGCTTCTGTATTCTTACTAATACCCACGCATGCAGACTACTATCATTTGAGACGTAGATATTCACATTGTCTTATCACGTTTGACATTATTAATTAATTAATTATTATTATCAGTATTATTTAAACATTCAGCTTTTTTTTTTCCCCTTGGTAACATTAACCCAAACGAATGATCTTCTGTTGAGGTGTCCCCAATATATTATCAGCCACTCCAGCTATAATTTAACGAAGTTGTCGGTCCACACAGAAAAATATATAAGAAAAGTAGAGAAAGTAAAGAAAGTAGAGAAAGTAGAGAAAGTAGAGAAAGTAGAGAAAGTAGAGAAAGTAGAGAAAGTAGAGAAAGTAGAGAAAGTAGAGAAAGTAGAGAAAGTAGAGAAAG